>NW_006400064.1:1943818-1945974 GCF_000299155.1 Elephantulus edwardii | reverse complement strand
GATGCCTTTGAGCTGTGGTGCTGGAGAAGAGTACTGAATATACCATGGACTGCTAAGAAAACGAACAGGTTCTTCCTGGAGAGGGTTAAACCAGGCTGCTCCTTGGAGGCAAGGATTCTGGGGCTTCATCTAACATACTCTGGACATGTTGCAAGGAAGGACCAGTCCTTGCAGAAAGACGTCATACTTGGGAGGGTGGAGGGACAGCACAGGAGAGGAAGACTCTCCATGAGGTGGACTGATTCAGTGACTAGAGTAATGGGGGTAGGTGTGTCAGACACGGTGAGATTGGCAAAGAACAGAGCAAGATTAAGGGCTGTTGTACATAGGGTCGCTATGAGTTGCAGGCAACTCGATAGCACATAACAATAGTGAACATTGAGAAGAATAGGAATCCCAGAACATTTAATCATCCTCATATGAGGCCAGGAAACTGATGTCTAAACAGAGCAAGGGAACATTGCATGGTTTGAAATCAAGAAGGATATAGTATATGTTTTCTCTGTACATATTCAGTCTGCATACTGATTGCTTCAAGGAGTTAAGACTCTACAAAGAAAAATGTGGCATTAGGATAGAAAGAAGACTCATCAATAACCTACGTTATGATTATGACATAACTTTGCTTCCTCAAATTTAAGAGGATTTGAAATGCTTACTGAAGAAGATCAAGGACTGCAGCCTTCCATATAGATTATATCTCAACATTAAGAAAACAAGGTAACATCATGATAGATGAAGAAAAGACTGAAATTGTAAATTACTTCATCTTACTTGTATCCAGAATAACTACCCATGGTACCAGCAGTCAGGAGATCAGGAGACATACTGCTTTGGGCAAGGGTGCTGTCCGGAATCTTGCCAAAATATTGAAAAGCAATGATGTCAGTCTGAAGTCTAAGGTGTACCTGATTCAAGCCATGGTCTTTTCAATGACTTGCTATGTATATGAGAGCTGAACAATGAATAAGCATGACAGAAGAAAAATTTTAGTTGTGTTAGAGAAGAGTACTGAGTATTCCTTGGACTGCTAAACGAACAGATATGTCTTGGAGAAGATGCAGCCCGAGTGCTCCTAAGAGACAGAAGAGAAAAAAAAGACCAAACAATATCTAATTTTCCTACATTCATGGTTCTCACATTCCATGTTCCAATCACTAGTATCTGCTTCCAACTGTTTCTCTTCCTTCGTATTTCCGTATTCAGTTGCCCTTTCTGTCATTCTACGTGTATTCTGTTGTACATAGGGTTTTCAGAGGAAAACATGGACTCGGAGACAGAAATGGAGCTGGAGATAGAATGACTGAATTTTACACAATTCATCACAAACACATTTTTTAAGAGACATAAACGCAGGTTATACACATGGATCTCACCTGATGGTATGCATACGAATCAGATCGATTACTTCTGCAGAAAAAACCGCTGGAGAAGCTCAGTATCAGCTGTGAAAACTAGGCCCAGAGCTGATAGTGGAACAGGCCACCAACTACTTATATGCAAGTTCAAGCTGAAGCTGAGGAAAATTAAACTGAACCCACAGGAACCAAAATATAACTTTGAGTCTATCCCACCTGAATTTCAGAACCATCTTAAGGACAGGTTTTGAGGCCTTGAACACGAATGAGAGAAGACCAGATGAGTTGTGGGAGGATATCAAGGGTATCATCCAAGAAAAGTGCAAACGTTCATTACAAAGACAGAAGAGGAAGAAAAGACCAAAATGAATGTCAAAAGAAACTCTGAATATTGCACTGGAGCGCAGAGAAGCCAAAGCACAAAGAAGAATTCGAGATACTAAAGAGCTGAACAGAAGATTTCAAAAGGCAGTGCAGGATGACAAAGCAAAATATTACAATGAAATGTGAAAGGAGCTGGAGTCAGAAAACCAAAAGGGTCGAACTCGCTCAGCATTTCTTAAGCTCAAGGAAGTGAAGAACAAATTCAAACCTTGAGTTGCTATAATCAAGAATGCTTTAGGCAGAATATTAAACGATCCAGGAGGTATCAAAAGAAGATGGAAAGAATAAACTGAGTCATTGTATTGAAAGGAATTGGCAGACACAGAAGAATTTAATGAAACAACATACGAGCAAGAGCCTATGGTGATGAAGGAAGAAGTTCAAGCTGCTTTGAAAGAAATAGCAAAAAATAAG
>NW_006400064.1:1933416-1942883 GCF_000299155.1 Elephantulus edwardii | reverse complement strand
TTGGACAATGACTAGGGAGGATAGAAGGAGAATTGATGCCTTTGAGCTGTGGTGCTGGAGAAGAGTATTGAATGTACCATGGACTGCCAAGTAAACAAACAGATTCATCCTAGAGAGGGTTAAACCAGGCTGCTCCTTGGAGGCAAAGATTCTGGGGTTTCATCTCACATACTTTGTTTGGACATGCTATAAGGAGGGGCAAGTCCTTGGAGAGGGACATCATGCTTGGAAGGGTGGAAGGACGGCGCAAGAGGGGAAGACCCTCTATGAGGTGGATTGATTCAGTGACTGGAGTAATCGGGATGGGTGTGTCAGAGACAGTGTGATTGGCACAGGATAGAGCAGGGTTTAGGGCTGTTGTACACAGGGTCACTATGAGTTGCAAGTGACTCGACGGCACATAACAACAACAACATACCAATTACAATAGTCAACCACAAGATGAAATACTTAGGGACAAATCCAATTAGAGACAAAAAAATCTATAGAAAGGAAATTACAAAATGCCACTAGAAGGAACAAAAAGAAATCTGCATAAATTGAAGAATATAGTATGTTCATTGACAAGAAGACTCAATTTCGTTAAAATGGCAATTCTCCCAAAAGCAATCTAAAAGTTCAATTCAATCCCAATACATATATCAATGCCATTCTTCAAGGAGATGGAAAAGGCAATTTCTAATTTTATCTGGAAAGAGAAGAAATCCTAAATAAACAAAGTGCTACAGAAAAAGAAAGAAAGAAAAATCACACTCCCTGATCTCAAATTCTACTATGCAGCTGTAATAATCAAAATACCATGGTAGTGGTACTATATCCGACACACAGACCAAGCAAGAACCTAGAAATCAACCAACCCATCTACCTAAAGTCAACTAATCCATGACAAGGAGAGGAAATACTCTTTAACAAATTGTTATGTAATATCAAATCAGAAGTGATTCTAGGCTGATCCTCTAGCAGGTTTTCAGAAGTAGTAAACTGCCTGGGAGTTGACTGTCCATCTCTTCTGTAAGTAGTTGGTCAATACAAACCATGTACCTTTGGTTTGACAGCACAACTCCTCACCACTTAGCTACCAGACCCTCCCTCCCCCTCTCTCTTTTTTACTTAATTATCTTTTTAAAAAATTTGTTGTTTCTCATGTACCGTAGAGTCAGAACCGTCCCATAGTTGATCCTCCAGCAGATTTTCAGAGGCAGTTAATGGAAGGAGACTGCCTATCCTCCCATGGAGCAACTAGTGTCTTTGAACCATGTGCCTTTGTGATTGTAACGCAGCTTCCTGCCCCTAAGTCATCAGAGCTCCCCTCTTTAAAAAGTAATGCTGGCAAAATTGGACATCAATCTGCAGATAAACAAACCACTCTTTAAACCATACACAAAAACCAACTCAGGGTAGATCAAGTATCTAGAAATAAAATTAAAAACTCTTAAGTTCATTAGAGAACAAACCTAGAAGCTCTAATTCATGAAAAGACTTTCAAACACAACCAAAACCCCACAACCAGGAGAGGATAAAATAGATGAATGGGATCGTCTAAAAATCAAATACTGTGTGCAACAAAAAAAGTCTCCAGTAGAGTAAAAAGAAAATTTACAGACTGGTAAAAAAAATACTTAGAAATGGCATACTGACAAGGGACTCCTAACTAAAATTTATAGAATACTCCAGCGCCTCAATAAGAAAAAGATAACTCAGTTACAAAATGGTCAGAAGATATGAAAAAACTCTTCATCCAAGAGGATATTCAGATGATCAACAAACACATGAAGAAATGCTTTAAAACTCTAGCTATTACAGATAAGAAAATCAAAACAACAATTAGATATCATTCACCCTAGCACAAATAGGAAAGTTCAACAGGACTCCAAACAATAAATGTTGGCGAGGATGTGGAGAGACTGGAACTTTCATACAATGTCAAATGGTACAAACACTATAGAAGATAGTCTAGAGCTTCCTCAAAAAGTTGAAAATAACAACACCATACTATCCATCTACTCCATTACTGGGAACATACCCTAAAGAATTCAGCTGTGACACAAACATGTGTATGCACATCTATACTTCCTGTAGCATTATTCACAATAGGAAAAGAGATAGAAGTACCTACCAACAAATGAATAGACTAAGAAACAGTAGTTCATTCACATAACAGAATATTACAAAGCACTGAAAACAATCAACTCGACAAGTACTATACAACTGGAGGACATTAAGCTGAGTGAAAGAACAAATACTAATGAACTAAGACTATATAAAAATAGGATGGTTGAGGGATGGGGAGGATGAGGAAAGAATAGATAATTACTGTATTAGAATAGGTGAAGGGAAGGTCACTCTAAAATGAACAGATGATCAGACATTATGTGTATTGTAATCAACAATTTGTAATGGGACACACAACTACAAATTAAATGGGGTTGTGGGAGGAGAGAACAGTAATATACAGTAAGAATCTGATTGTTGTTAGGTACTGCTGAATCAATTTTTACTCATTGTGACTCTATGAACAATAGACCTGAGCCATGTCCTATCCTGTGCCATATGAAGATACTTGGGCACTGACATACTTGGGCACTGCAGTCACTTTATCAATCCATTTCATTGAGGTTCTTCCTCTCCTCTGCTGACCTTTCCAACCATGTCATTTCTGGCTACACTTTCTCCTATAAAGAATGACCTATCATAAGTTCACTCTTTTGCAATATGTAAAATATTCAGTCCTCTTCTTCCATACAACTCAAGGCACTGATGATTCTTCTGTCCTCCTTATTCACTGTGCAGCTCTAGGCTGCATAGCAATTGATTGAAAAGATCATAGCTTTAATCAGATGCACTGTTTTCTTTAAAATGACATAACTGCTCCTTAGTAGTTTGGAAAGGTCCCTGATAGTCGACTTTCCCAGTGCAACATGTCTTCTGATTTCTCGACTGCTGGTACAAAGGATGCTTGTGGATCGAAGTAAGATCAAATCATTGACAATTTCAATCTTTTCTCCATCTATCTATCATATGCTACCCTAGATTTGCTCACCAATTTGTGCCAAGAAATCTGAAGGACAACCACCTGGCCAACTGACTCAAAGGTATCTATCTATATTTGTTCCTATTCCAAAGAAAGGTGATACAGCAGAGTGTGGACATTATCGAAAAATATCCTTAATATTACATGCAAGCAAAATTCTGCTGAAGATTATCTGAAAACGACTGAACAGCACATCAACAGAGAAAAGCCAGAAATGCACGCTGGGTTTAGAAGACGCCATGATACTAAGGATATTGTAGTTACTGTGTTAGATGCATCTTGGCAGAAAGCAGGACATACCAGAGGAATGTCTGGTTTTGACTATGCAAAGGCATTTGACTATACAGACTACAACAAACCATGGCTAACTCTGAGAAGAATGGGAATCCCAGAACACTTGATCGTGCTTATGTGAAACCTATACTTGGACCAGGAGGCAGTGGTCAGAGGAGAGCAAGGAACACTGCATGGTTCAAAACTGGAAAGGGTGAACGCCAGCTATGTGTCCTATCTCCATTCCTTTTCAATCTATATGCAGAACAGATTATCCAGGAGGCTGGCCTCTATGAGGAGAAATGGGGCATCAGGATTGGAGGAAGACTAATCAACAATCTGCATTATGCAAATGACACAACCCCTGCTTGGTGAAACTGAGGAAGACCTGAAGCTCTTGCTGCAGAAGGTCCAGGACTACAGCCTTCAATATGGATTGAAGCTCAACATCCAGAAAACAAAGATTCTCACCACTTGGCCAATTGGCAGCATCATAATGGATAGTGAAGAGATTGAAATTGTAAATAGCTTTAGTTTGCTTGGCTCCACAATCAACACTCTTGGTACCAGCTGCCAGGAAATTAAAAGACATATTGCAATGGATAAGTCTGCTGTCAGAGACCTCTCTAGAATACTGAAGAGCAACGATATCAGTCTGGCCACTAAGCTGCATCTAATACAGATCATGGTCTTTGAAATCACTTGCTATGCGTCAGAGAGCTGGACAATGGCTAGGGGGATGATAGAAGGAAAACTGAAGCCTTTGAGCTGTGGTGCTGGACATGAGTATCGAATATACCATGGACTACTAAGAGAACGAACAGGTTTGTCCTGGAGAGGGCTAAAAGAAGCTGCTCTTTGGAGGCAAGAGTTCTGAAGCTTCGTCTGCACATGTTGAAAGGAGGTACCAGTCCTTGGAGAGGGACAGAGAAGAAGAGGAAGACTCTCGATGAGATGGATTGATTCAGTGACTAAGAAGAGGAAGACTCTCGATGAGATGGATTGATTCAGTGACTGGGGTAATAAGGGTAGGTGTGTCAGAGACAATAAGATTGGGTTTATGGCTCTTGTACATAGGGTCATTTAAAAACAACATCATGATGCTGCCTATTATTGGCCCAGTGTCTTCTTGATGTAATCCATATTGAGGAATGTTGTCTTTGATCTTCTGCAGGAAATGTCTCAAGTCTTTTAGCCATCAAGTTTAGAAATTGTAATAAGTTAATGACATCAATCAATGCTAATTAATGCCTATGAATGATTATCTGAAAAAAATGTAAATTATAAATCTTCACTGACATAAAATAAATCTTAAAAAGATGAGAAAGGCTCACAGAATACTTTAAAGGTAAAAACAAATCTGTGGCTTCATAATGACATAAACTTCATAGTCTTGACCCTGGTAATACCTTAAAGATATAAATAGGTTTTATAAAAGACTGCAAACACATTCCTCTTTTTTCTTCTTTCAGAACTTCCTTTTTAAAAAAAATTGGATTTAAATTTTTATATAGTTATAGTTTTATATAGCTATAAAGCTTATATACACCCGCACCCCATCCCTCCACCCACCAAATTGTGCAGCTCTGTGGTTTCTCCCATTTATCTTCACCCTTCCACTCTCTCCTCCCCACCTTGAGTTTCTGTAAATGTTTTATTATTGTTGTTGTTGTTATGTGCTGTCAATTCTCTTAAGACTCATAGAGACCCTATGTACAAGAGCCCTAAACCCTGCTCTATCCTGTGCTAAGCTCACCGTCTCTGACACAACTAATCCCATTTCCCCAATCACTGAATCGATCCATCTCATCAAGGGTCTTCCTCTTCTGTGCTGTCCCTCCACCCTCCCAAACATGATGTCCCTCTCCAAGGACGGTTCCCTCCTTGCAATATGCCCAAAGTATTGCAGACGAAGCTTCAGAATCCTTGCCACTGAGCCTGGTTTGACCCTCTCCAGGTTAAATCTGTTCTCTTAGCATTTCACAGTTCAATATTCTTCTCCAGCACCACAGCTCAAAGGCATCAATTCTCTTTCTATCATCTCTAGTCACTGTCCAGCTCGCTGATGCATAGCATGCAACTGCAAAGACTATGATCTGGATCATGCGCTCCTTAGTCTCCAGCCTAACATCATTGCTCTTCAGTACTCTAGAGAGGTCCCTGTCAGCCAACTTTCCCAAAGCAATTCATCTCTTGATTTCCTGGCTACTGGTACCAATTCATCTCTGGATTTCCTGGCTGCTGGTTGGTGGAGCCAACCAAACTAAAACTGTTAACAATCTCAATTTCTTCACCATCCATAATGGTGCTGCCAATTGGTCCAGTGGTGAAATCTTTGTTTTCTTGATGTTGAGATTCAATCCATATCGAAGGCTACAGTCCTTGATCTTCTGCAGCAAGTGCTTCAAGGTCCTCCTCAGTTTCAGCAAGCAGGGTTGTGCCATCTGCGTAACGCAGGTTTCTGATGAATCTTCCTCCAATCCTGATGCCACATTCCTCCCATACAGCCCAGCATCCCGGGTGATTTGTTCTGCATACAGATTGAAAAGGTACAGAAACTACATCCTTGGCGGACATGCTTCCCAATTTTGAACCATGCAGGGTCTCCTTCCTCTGTTCTAACGACTGCCTTTGGGTTCAAGTATAGGTTTCGCATAAACAAAATCAAATATTCTGGGATTCCCATTCTTCTCAGAGTCAGCCACAGTTATCCTTTTATTTTTATAATAATCATCTCATGCAGTATTTGTCCTTATGAGACTGTTCAGTCACTCAGCAAAATGCTCTCCAGCCTCTCCCAAGTTAGACAGTACTTCTCCAAATTGTTGCTTCTGAGTGCTGCATAGTGTTCCACTGTGTGAATGTACCACAATTTCTCACTCCATTAGGTTGTGGTTAGATATTTGGACTGTTTCTATGTTCTTGCAATGGTGAATAACGATGCTATGAACATTGGGATACAAATCTCCATTTATGTCTCAATTCTAATTTTGTGTTGTGGCACCCACTTCCTAAACAACAAGTCTCTGGAAACTCTATGAACTCTGATAAATGATAAGAGTTATAGAAAGGCTTCAGGCCTTCTGTTCATAGGGATGCTACGAGTCATGCTCGACTTGACATCTATCAACAACAACATATTCCTAGTAGTGGAACAACTGGGTCATACAGAATATCTATGTTCAACTTTTTGAGGAAACGCCTAACTGTCTTCCAGAGTGGTTACATCATTTTACCATCCCACCAACAGTGTATAATAGTTTCCACCTTTCCACATCCTCTCCAACATTTATTGCTTGCTGCCCTACTAAACTGAGCCACTGCTCCTAAGGTGAGATGGTATCTCATTGTGGTTTTGATTTGCATCTTTCTTACTGCCAGTGATTTGGAGCATCTCTTCATGTGCCTGTTGGCCACCTGAATGTCCTCCTATGTGAAAAGTCTTTTCTTTTCTTTTGCCCATTTTGTAATTGGGTTATCAGTCTTTTCTTTCTGGAGGCTCAAAGAGTATTTGTAAACTTTTGTTATGGGACCCTTGTCCAAAATGGGATTGCCAGTCGGCAGGTATTCTTTCCACCCTTTTGAAAAAGTTTTTGATAAGCACAGAGATTTAATCTTTAGAAGGTCTCATTCATCAATTTTATCCTTTCTAGATTGTATAAACAGTCTCTTTACACCACAGGCTGTCTTCCAAGCTTGGTCCCAGTTTGTCTCTTATGAAATATAGGATTTGGGCCTTTACTCCTAGGTCTGATACACCTGTAGATTTTTGTGTATGGTGTGAGGTGTGAATCTTGTTTCAGCTTTCTGCAGGTAGCAGTCCAGTTTTGACAGCACCATTTCTTGAAAAGGTTGTTATTTCCACATTTGATAGATTTTATTTCCTTGTTGAGTATCAGGTGACCATAGATAGATGGATCCACCTCTGAAAGGTTGTTATTTCCACATTTGATAGAGTTTATTTCCTTATTGAGTATCAGGTGACCATAGATAGATGGATCCATCTCTGAATTCTTGATTTTGTTCCGTTGATCTATGTGCCTGTCATTGTACCAGCACCATCCTTGAAACTCATGCCCTACCCAGACTGACATGGTCAGATTAAGAACACTTGAACAGACTCAACAAAAAAAGAAGAAACTGAGCAGGTCATAGAAAAACTCCACAAAAAAAAAAACAAACATAACCCTGGACCAGATGGCTTCACAGCTGAATTCTACAAAACACTCAAAGATTTACCACTCATTCTACTTAAAGTATTTAAAAAATAAAGAAAAGAAAAAGAAGGAACACTCCCAGAGACATTCTATGAAGCAAGCATAACCCCAATCCAGAAACTTGGCAAAGATATTACCAAAAAAGAAAACTACAGACTAATATCTCCAATGAACATAGACATAAAAATCCTTAACAAAATCCTAACCAATAGAATCCAAAAGCATATTAAAAAAAAATAATTCATCATGACCAACTAGGATTCATAAAAGGTATGCAAGGATGGTTCAATCTAAGAAAAACAAATCAACACAATTCACCACATTAACAAAAATAACAAAAACCATATGATCCTAGCAACTGATGTAGAAAAGGCATTTGATAAAATCCAATACCCCTTCCTGTTAAATACACTCAGCAAAATTGGAATAGAAGGGAATTTCCTCAACATACTTTCAACAAAGAATACTGAACCCAACAAAATTTTCCATCAAATATGAAGGAGAGATCAAAGTATTCCCAGAAATACAGAACCTAAGGGAGTTCGTAAAAACAAGACCAGCCTTACAGGAAACACTGAGAGATGTCCTTGATACAGAGATGCCACAGAAAACAGGATGGACCAAAGTAACTAGCAATAACACCAAAAAGAATTGAACAAAATGATAGCAATAAAACCCTACCTCTCAATAATTACACTGAATGTGAATGGTTTAAATGCACCATTGAAGAGAAAAAGAGTAGCAGATTGGATTAAAAAAACAAAACCCATCAATTTGTTGTCTATAACAGACACATCTGAAAAATAAAGACAAAGACTAAAAATAAAAGGATGGGGGAAAATACCAAACAAATGGCAACCAAAAAAAAAAAGCAGGAGTAGCAATACTAATCTGATAAAATAAAATTCAATGCAAAAATCATCACAAAGAACAAAGAAGGTCACTACATAATGTTCAAAAGGTCAATAGAATAAGAGGATATAACAATATTGAATATCTATGCACCAAATGAAAGACCTGCAAAATATATAAAACACACATTAACAAAACTGAGAAAGGAAATAGACAACACTACTATAGTACTTGGAGACTTCAGTACACCCCTTTCAAGAAAAGATAGAACTACCAAAAAGAATCTCAACAAAGATACTCAAGAATTAAACCACACAATTAACCAACTTAATTTCATAGATATTTATAGGCTAATGCACCCTAAAAAAGCACAATATACCTTCTTTTCCAATGTGCATGGAACGTTCTCCAGAATAGATCACATTCTAGGTCACAAGGCAAGCATCAACAAATTAAAAATCATAGATACTATACAAAGTATCTTCTCAGATCACAATGCCACAAAATTAGAAATTAATAACAAGAGAATAAAGGAGAAAGAATCATACATTTGGAAGCTGAACAACAACTTGCTTGGACACAACTGGGTACAAGAAGAAATAAAAAATGAAATTAAGTTTCTTGAAACAAATGACAATGAAGACACTACTTACCCAAAACTTCTGGGAAACAGCCAAAGCAATAATCAGAGGTTAATTTATAGCAATAAGCAAACACACCAAAAGGCAGGAAAAATTGACCATTGACTCTTTAACACAGCATCTCCAACAAACTGAAAAAGAACAGCAAGAAAACCCGATACCCTCTAAAAAAACGGAAATTATAAAAATTAGAGCAGAGATAAATGAAATAGAAAACCAAAAAACAATTGAAACTATCAACAAAACTAGGAGTTGGTTCTTGGAAAAGGTCAATAAAATCGACAAACCATCAGCAAAACTCACAAAAGAAAAGGAGGAGACACAAATAATCCAAATAAGAGATGAATCAGGCAACATCACAACAGAACCAACTAAAATAAAAAAGCTAACATTAGAATATTATGAAAAACTATATGCAAACAAATACGAAAACCTTGAGGAAATGGACAAATA
>NW_006400064.1:1916521-1931906 GCF_000299155.1 Elephantulus edwardii | reverse complement strand
AATCTTTGTCTTCTTGACATTGAGCCTCAGTCCATATTGCAGGCTGCAGTCCTTGACACTCTGCAGCAGGTGCTTCAGGTCCTCCTCAGTTTCAGCAAGCCGGGTTGTGTCATCCGCATAACGTAGATTGTTGATAAATCGTCCACCAATCCTGACCCCACATTTCTCCTCACAGAGCTGTTTTTTAACAAATGGTGTTGGCAAATTGGAAAACTATCTGCAAAAGACTTAAGCAAGATCCACACCTCACTCCATACACAAAACCCAACTAACTTCATTAAAGAAAAGCTTGGAAGAACTTTAGTAGTCCTAATCCACAACATAAACAGTCTTCCATGCATCATGAAAAATTTACAACCAGGAGAAGATAAAATAGATAAATGGGACCTTCTAGGACCTTCTAAGAATCAGATCCCTATGCACATCCAAAAACTTCTCCAACAGGGAAAAAAGGGAAGCCACAGACTGGGAAAAAGTGTTTGGTAATGACATTTAGATAAGGGACTTATATCTAGAATTTATAAAATACTTGAGCACCACAACAAGATAAAGGTAAATAATCCAATGGGCACAGGATATGAACAGACACTTCACCAAAGAAGACATTCAGATGGACAACAAGCACATGAAGAAATGTTCAAAATTCCCAGCTCTAAGAGAGATGCAAATCAAGACAACTATGAGATATCATCTCACCCAGTGAGAATAGCAAAATTTAACAGAACAGCAAGCAACAAATGCTGGCAAGGTTGTGGAGAGACTGAAACCCTTATTCACTGTTGGTGGGAGTGTAAAATGGTGCAACCACTGTGGAAAGCGGTGTGGCGGTGTGGCACTTTCTCAAAAAGTTGCAAATAGACATACCATTTGACCCAGCAATTCCACTACTGGGAATATACCCTAAAGAGATCATAACTGACATCCAAGCAGATATATGCACACCCACGTTTATCGCAGCTTTGTTCGCAATAGCAAGGAGTTGGAAACAACCTAAGTGCCCATCAACTAACAGATAGAGAAGCTGTGGTATAGTCACACAATGGAATACTATGCTACATTGAAAACAAGGAACTCATGCAATATTATTCAAAATGGGTGACCCTGGAGGACATTATGCTGAGTGAAATATCCCAGTCACAAAAGCACAAATACTATATAGTGCCACTGTTGTAGAATGAGGCTGACATCAGGGTGGGGTAACACTGAGAAAGAGGAAATAAATTATGTATACTGCATTGTAGCCGATGAGGGAGAGAACAGTTTAAAAGTAATATATTTTAGGGCATTATGATTATTATAAGAGTCCGGAATGAGGGTTGCAGAGTGGAGTATACTCAGGGTGGAGGTGTGGGGTGCGGGGGGGATTATATACCAATGAAGGAGTTTTGCTTTTGCTTTTCAAGGAGAAGAGAGAACTGGGGGTAGGGGTGGGGTGGGCAGGGAGAAAAGTGAATGAATGGAAATAAAAAATCTCTGTGTTCATTGAAATTAATAATAATAATAATAATATATATGCAAAAGCAAGAGCCAATATAATTCTCAATGGAGAGACTAAAAGCATTTTCTTTGTGAACAGAGACTAGACAATATTGTACTGGAAGTACTTGCAAGGGCAGTACCAAAGAAGAAAACAAAAGACATCCAGACTAGCAAAGAGACAGTTAAATTGCAGATGATATGACAGTGTACACAGAAAAACCCAAGGATTCAACAAAAAAAACCAAGCCAAAAAACTGTTAGAGCTAGTGGACCAATTTACTAGGGTTGCAGGATACAAGATCAATATCCAAAAATCAGTAGGATTCCGCTACAATAACAAAGAGAACTCAGAGACAGAAACTAAGAAAGCAATGCCATTTACAGTAGCCAACCACAAATTGAGATAAACTGGGAGTGAACCTAACCAGAGATACAAAAGACCTGCACAAAGAAAACTACAGAGCATTTCTGCAAGACACAATACAAGACCTAAATAAGTGGAAAAATGTTCCTTGGTTATGGATTAGAAGACTCAATATTGTGAAAATGACAGTCCTACTGAAAGTAATCTACATGTTCAACTCAATCCCAATACATATACCACTCTCATTTTTCAAGGAGCTCGAAAGGGAAGTTGTTAAGCTTATTTGAAAAGGAAAGAGACCTCAATTAAACAAAGCTCTTCTGAAAAACAAAAATAAAGTGGGAGGCCTAGCATTCCCTGACCTCAAAACACAGCAGTAGTAAGCAAAGCAAATACATTTCTTGAAAAGCTGTATCAAAGAATGGTATATACAAAGAGAAGATTTCGCAGCATTTAAGAATCTCACTGGGATTAGGGATCATGAAGAATGCACCCCAAATTCTTCTATAGAAATTTATGAAAAAGCTTATTTTTTTAAAAAGAATACTGTACATTTACTAGAAAATACCCATATATAGGCATTTTTGCTAGAAATATTTATGTGGTTTAATCACTTGTAAGCAGCTCCTGGAAATAAAGTTTTTATTGAAGAAATATGTAAAAGGAGCAAGGGCTGCATGGGGATGGCCATTTCTGATCTTTACCAATTCCACAAAGGGAAACTGCCCCCAACAACATCCCTAAGACAAAACCAATTCCCATAAGGTCAGATATGTCCCCCACACTCCTATAACTCTTTCTACTCATCCCAGCACCAATTTTAATGCCTACTGGGTCCAAAATCTATTGCAACAGCTCACAGGGCACACGGACATATGTACAATTATGGGTTTATTAGGGAAGTCAAAAGATTCTAATTCAGGGTGGTACAATCACTCAATCAGGAGACCTTCCAAAATGTGCTCAAAGGCATCTCAGCCTTCAGCCTCATGGCTGTACATAAGTGTTACAAAGCTGTCAGACCTGTCAATTATGGCATCTCCTCGACATTCTTCATCAGGCTTGGGCAAAAGCTCTTAGCTCAGGTTCTGTTAAGGTAGCAGTCCCAAAGTCAGCTTTGTCTCTGCTGCGGCTGTGGCTATGGCTGCTGCTCCAACTGCTGCTCTTGCTCCTTAGCTCCTGGCTGAGTGATCTTTGACCTCAAAGGACATGCACTCTGCTTGCTCTTCTTCTTTGCTGGTGGTGAGATTCGAAAATCTGCTACTGATTATGTTCAATTTAGTGGCAAGTCTAATTAATCCCCTTGTAGATAGGCTAGCATTCCCTGTTCACATATTCCTAGCCATATACATGGCAATGGCTAGGAAAGCCATTTTGAAAAATCATAGAATAAAATGTAACATTCCAACCTGATATAATAATCCCCAAATGAAGGACTTTTATGCAGTAGTCTTTGAAAGGCAAATATAATGCTGGCTGAGTCCACCATAAGGAAGTTATGCTGTCATCCACAGGGATGTCATGTGGCTCAGGGACATTAAATGCCTCCAAAAATTAGGTATAAAATTTGGAAGCATTTGTCTGAATTGTTTCCCCTCACCCAAGAGGAGACCATAATTGTTAAGATAAAAGTCTGGAATCATGGCTTCAGATGGTACATGCAATGAATTGTAGCTTCTAAAAATTCATGTATTTATGACAATGCGGAGGCTGTGATCTGACAAACCCAGAGTTGTAGGAGGATTAAGGGTAGAATGCAAAAATCCCTAACACCATTAGGGTTCTAAATGGAAACTAAGGGCATCCCTAGGGTATGGTTTCTAACACCCTTTATCTCACTAGAGATAAAGGCAAAGGGAAGCAAGTTGAGAGAGGACCTTTAATACCACCAAGACATAATAACTAAGAGAGGTTATTTTTTTGTTTTTAACCTAGATCTCTCATGACGACTCTCCTTGATATACACCAGGTTTACAGATGCTAAAGCAACCAAGGAATTTCCTCAACTTGGACTTCTAGCCTCTTAAATTGTAAGAGAACAAACTCCTCTTTGTTAAAGCCACCCATGTGTGGTATTTCTATTACAGTAGCACTAGAGAAGTAGATAGGTGGCTTTGCTCTCTCCCTAAGCCTTCTTGCACACTATTTCCACCACTCATTGGGCTTTTCCTCAAATTTTTGGAAGTATGATCCTTCTTCCAGCAAAACTTCCTGATTGACACAGGGCCATTTCTCTATCACTGTGTCCACAGCACTGCCACTCCCCTACCCAGGGACACATAATCTATGTACCCTCTCATCCTCTATCCATTCTTAATACTGAGCAAAAGCAGCTGTCATATATCTACTGGGTAAATAAATGTATACATGCATAGATGGATGGACTAGCACATGGGTAATTAAACTTTCTGGTTCATGAAAAGTTGTCTGAAAATGTTCTGTGTATTATTAGTTCCCATTCCAAAAAAAGGTGACCTGACAGAGTGTGGAAATTATTGTGCAATATCACTAATATCAGATGCAAGCAAAATCTTGCTGAAGATTATCCAAAAACAACTGGAATGATACATTCATAACAAACTACCAGAAATACAACCTGGTTTTAGAAGAGGCTGTGAGACTACAGATATTACCACCAATGTAGATGGATCTTGGCAGAAAACCAAAGAGTACCAGAGAAATGTCTGTCTGTGCTTTAATGTCTATGCAAAAGCATCTGACCGTGTAGTTCACAACAAATTGTGGCTAATCTTGAGAAAAATGGGAATTCAAGAACACCTGATTGTGCTCATGCTAAACCTATACGTGGACCAATAAGCAATGGTCAGAACAGGGCAAGGAAACACTGCATGGTTTAAAATCTGGAAAAGAGTGTGTCAGGGATGCATCCTGTATGTCAATCTGTATGTGAAACAGATCATTCAGGAGGCTGGGCTTTCTGAGGAGGAATGTGGCATCAAGATTGTTAGAAGACTCCTCAACAACCTACCTTATGCAGATGATACACCTTGCTTGCCAAAACTGAGGAGGACCTAAAGCATTTGCTGCAGAAGGTCAAGGATTGCAGCCTTCAATATGGACTAAAGCTCAACATCAAAATGACAAAGATTCTCACCACTGGGCCTACTGGCAGCACCATGATAAACAGAGAAGGGACTTGTTAACAATTTCAGCTTGCTTAACTCCACAATCAACACTCTTTGCATCAGCAGTTAGGAAATCAAAAGAGGAATTGCATTGGTGAAGTCTGTTATCAAGGACCTCTCCAAAGTCCTAAAGTGTAATGATGTCAATCTAGGGATTAAGGTGCACCTATTCCAGGCCTTGGTCTTTTCAGTTACTTGCTATGCATCAGAGAGCTTGGCTAAGGATGACAGAAGAAGAATTGATGCCTTTGAGTTGTGGTGCTGGAGAAGAGTATTTAACATACCATGGACCATCAAGTTCTAGGTCTGTCTTGGAGAGGGTGAAACCAAGTTTCTCCTTGTTGAAGCTCTGTCTCACATTCTTTGGCCATATCTATGAAACAGAACATCATGCTTGGAAGGGTAGAGGGACAGCACAGGAAAGAAAGACCCCAGATGAGATGGAATGACCCAGTAATAGGGGTAATGGGAGTAGGTATGTCAGAGTCAGTGAGACTGGCTCAGAATAGGGCAGGGTTCAGAGCTCTTGTACACAGGGTTGCTATGAGTCATAGGTGACTCAATGGCAAATAACAACAGCATGTTTTTTTAATGAGTCTATCCCATATCCCAACTCAGGTAGGGCCACACTCCCAGAAGTCCGGTGGGTGGAACCTGAAGATTCAAATAGTTTGGGGGCTGGGCAGGTGGTGGAAGACTTCACTCTGGCACTGTGCATGGTGGTGGGAGCTTTCACTGGCCCTTTCCAACTCAGATCTAGAGGACATCACCATCTCCTAGGAAATTATCTTACTGTGACAGCAGCATGTTGCAAATGCACTAAACTACAAAAAGTCAGTCCCGAAGCAGAAGCTCAAGGCAAAGGACTTTTCCTCAGAACCATCTGAGACAGAAGCCCTTCCCTAATTCTAGTACCTAGAATTTAGACTGAGAGACTCCTAAACTCAAGAAAGACTGGCCACAGCATAAGAGACAGGTACCAGCGCTAGACATTTAGAATCACAGAAGGCTTGAGACCTAAGCCATCATATCAAAGACAGATGGGAGGACGGAGGTGTTGAATGGGGCATGCAGGAGTGGAACAGAATGCTGGTGGAGTGGAGAAAGGGATGGGTCAAGACAGATGTACCAATTAGCAACACTGAACCTATTGGTTGCTTCTATAATTGGGAAATGTCTTTCATCTATTCCTTCCTGTAAAATGCTTATCTGTCAGATACTGTCCTAAATCTGAGCATTCGAACTAAGACAGACTAGAAAGAAGGACTGGCCATTCACTTTCGAAATAGCAGGGCTTCAAAAACCCTATGTACAATACAGCACACTTAAGAGTAGACTAGCGACTATGGCAACTGAGCCCTCAACTAAGCCCTCAAATATGGAAACACAAAGGAGGAGAAACAGTCACTATTGGAATGTGGAATGTGAGAAGCATGAATGTAGGAAAATTAGCCACTGTTAAGAAAGAAATGAAACACATAAATATTTACATAGTAGGTATTGGTGAAATGAGATGGACTGGCATGGGACATTTTGAATCAGACTATGATCTACTCTGCTGGAGATGAAAAGGTGAGGAAAAATGGGGTTGCATTCATAGTTAAGTCATTTCTAGATCCACCTTGAAATATTGTGAGTGGTAGGATAACCCCTATGTGCATACAAAGAAGTCCAGTGAATATCACTATCATTCAAATACATTCACCAACAACTAGAGCCAAAAAGAAGGAAATAAAAGACTTCTACCAATGTTTGCAGTCAGAAACTGTCCGAACATGCAGTCAAGATGCATTAGTAATAATGGATGACTGGAATGCACAAGTTGGGAAAAAGGAAGAAGTATCAGTAGTCAGAAAACACTGACTTGGTGACAGATATGAGAAAGGAGACAGAATGATAAAATTCTGAACAATCGATGAGTTATTCATTGCATATACTTTTTATATGAAGCATAAATGCATACCATAGATATGGATTTCACTGATGGTATCCATAAGCATCTGACAGGTTACATCTGTGGAAAGAATCACTGGAGAAGCTTAATATCAGCTGTGATATCTAGGCCAGATGCTGACTGTGGAAGAGACCATCAACTCCTCATATGTAAGTTCAAACTGAAGCTAAAGAAGGTTAAATCAAAACCAGAGGAACCAAAATTTGACTTTGAATCCATCCCACTGAATTTAAAAACCATTTAAGGACCAGATTTGAAGCCTTGAACACTAGTGAGTGAAGACCTGATGAGCTTTGGGATGATATCAAAGACATCATCTATGAAGAAAATCATTACAAAAGCAGAGAAAGAACAAAAGACCAAGATGAATGTCAGACAAGACTTTTTTTTAATTATTAAATTTTATTAATTTTAATGAACATTTACAGGGCTTTTGGGTTTTCATTCCTTCATTGCTGCACCATTCTCTCTACCCTCCTCCCCAGTTTGTGCTTCTTCCCCACCCAAAAGTCTGTTTTAATTGTCCATTTTGCCACAGTGCTAGACAAGACTCTTAACATTGCACTAGAGCACCAAGACGCCAAAGCGAAAGGAAGAAATCAAGAAATTAAGGAGCTGAACAGAAGATTTCAAAGCAGCATGGGAAGACAAAGCAAAGTATTATAATGAAATGCGCAAAGAGCTAGAGTCAGAAAACCAAAAGGGCCGCACTTACTTGGCATTTCTTAAGCTAAAAAACTGAAGAACAAATTCAAACCTCGAGTTACAATAATTAAGGGTGCTTTGGGCAGAATATTACATGATCCCAGAAGCATTAAAAGAAGATGGATAGAGTATACTGTACCAAAAAGAATTTCATGAAACAACATATGAGCAAGAACCTGTGGTGATGAAGACGTTCAAGCTGCTCTGATGGAATTGGAAAAAACAAGGCCCCAGGAATTGATGGCATAACAACTAACATATTTCAACAACATATGCTGCCCTGGATTTGCTCACCAAATTGTGCCAAAAAGTCTGGAGGACAACCACCTGGCCGACTGACTGGAAAAGATCCGTATTTGTTCCCATTCCAAAGAAAAGTAACCCACAGAGTGAGAAGTTATCAAACAACATTAATATCACATGCAAGCAAGATTTTGCTACAAATTTTCCAAAAACGACTGGAAGAGCACATCAACAGAGAACTGCCAGATGTGCCGGCTGATTTTAGAAGAGGCTGTGGTACTAGGGATATTCTAGCTAATGTAAGCTGGATCTTGGCTGAAAGCAGAGAGTACCAGAGGAATGTCTGTGTTGCATTGACTATGCAAAGGCGTTTCATTGTGTGGATCACAACAAACTGTAGCTAACTCTAATTAAAGAATGAAAATCCGAGAACACTAGATTGTGCTTATGAAAAACTCACACTTGGACCAGGAGGCAGTGGTCAGAAAGAGCAGGGAAACACTGCAAGGTTCAAAATCAGGAAGGTGTACGCCAGGGATGTGTCCTATCTCCATACCTTTTCAATTACATGTGGAAAAGATCATCTGGGAGGCTGGGCTCTATGAGGAGAAATGTGGCTCAGGATTGGAGGAAGACTCATCAACAGCCTGTGTTATGCCAGATGCTCTGTTGGAGGAGGGGAAATCTCCTCCTGTGACAGTCAGATCTGATTTGACAGTACACAACAAAGAAAAAGAAAACCACAACCCAACCTGTGTTATGCAGATGACACAACCTTGCTTGCCAAAACTGAGGAGGACCTGAAACACTTGCTGCAGAAGGTCAAGGACTGTAACCTTCAATATGGACTGAAATTCAACATCATGAAAACAAAGATTCTCACTACTGGGCTGAATGGCAGCATCATGATAGACAGTGAAGAGACCGAGATTGTTAACAGCTTTAGTTTGCTTGGCTCCACAATCAACACCTTTACAGCCAGGAAATCAAAAGATGAATTGCACTGGTAAAGTGTGCTGTCACAGACTTCTCCAGGGTACTGAAGAGAAACAATGCCAGTCTGGAGACTAAGGTGTGCCTGATCTTCATAACTGTGATCCTCAAAATTACTTGTGATGTATCAGAAAGCTGGACAAATGAAGCCTTTGAGCTGTGGTGCTGGAGAAGGGTATTGAATATACATACAATGGACCACTAGGAGAACAAAGAGGTTCATCCTAGAGAGGGTGAAACCAAGATGTTTCTTGGAAGCAAGGATTTTCAAGCTTCATCTGACACACTTTGGGCATGCTGCAAGAAAGGATCAATCTATGGAGAGGGACATCATGCTGGGAAGGGTGCAGGGAAAAGTGCAAGGGAGGAAGACTCTCGATAAGATGGATTGACTCAGTGACTGGGGAAATGAGGGTAAGTGTGTCAGAGACAATAATGTTGACTCAGGATAGAGCAGGGTTCAGATCTGTTGTACACAGGGTCACTATGAGTTGCAGGTGACTCGAGGGCATATAACAACAACAACAACAACACTCTAGAAAATCTATCAGGATTAACTCAGTTATTGTTAGATGCCATCATGTTGATGATGACTTGCAGTAATTCTACAAACAAACAATACATGTGAACCTTGGTCTATCCTGCACCATCCTTGCAATCCCTGCTATGCTTAAGCCCACTGTTATAGTCACTGTGTCAATCTATTAATCTTGTAGAGGGTCAGTCCCAGCATATCTTTTTCCAAGGACTGGCTGTTCCTGAAACAAACTTAAAGTATGTGAGGTGAAGTTTTATCATCCTTGCCTGTAAGGAACACTCCTGGTTGCACCTTCTCCAAAATAAGCCAGTTTGTTCCTTCGGCCGTCCATTCAGTATTCTTCTGCAGCACCACAATTCAAAGACATTGATTCTTTTTCTGTCATCTTTATTTTCAGATACAAAGGAAGTATGTGAAAAGACTATGGCTTGGTCAGACACACTGTAGTCTTCTAGAGAGGTCTTTAACAGCAGATCTTCTCATTATGTCTTGATTTTTTGAATGCTGCTACCAGTGGTGCTGACTGTGGAACCAAGTAAAACTAAATCAGTGACAACATCAATCTTTTCTCCATCTATTATGATGTTGCCTATTGGTTCAATTATGAGGACTCCCCCCCACACCCTTAATGTTGAGCTGTAACTCATACTGAAGGCTGTAGTCTTTGCTATTTTTTTGCAGTAAGTGCTTAAGTGTTCACTGTCTGCTGTCAAGAGTTATGTCATCTGCGTAACACAGGTTGCTGGTAAGTCTTTCTAATCCTTATGCTTCCTCCTTATTCTTATAGAACTTTTTGAATTATTTATTAAAATACAGATTGAATAGGTATGGAGAGAAAATAAAACTTGACACACACCTTTCTTGATTTTAAACCATGCAGTGTTCCCTCATTCTGTCTGGACAATTACTTCTGGGACTATGTGTACATTTCTCATTCTTCTCACAGTTAGCCATAATTTGCTATGATCCATATAGTTAAATGCCTAAACAAAAATAAACATCTTTCTGGTATTCTCTGCTTTGAGCAAAAATCCATCAGAAATCAGTCAGCAATGATATTTGTCCCACATGTCAGGGCCTCTTCTGAATCCAGCTTGAATTTTTGACGGTTCCCTGTTAATGTATTGTTCCATATGCTTCTGAATAATCTTCAGCAATATACTGCTTGTATGTGACCAAAATGGATGTCAGAAGAAACTCTGAATATTGCACTGGAGTGCAGAGAAGCCAAAACACAAGGAAGAATTCAAGATACTAAAGAGCTGAACAGAAGATTGAAAAAGGCAGCACGGAATGACAAAGTAAAATAGTACAATGAAATGTGCAAGGACTTGGAATCAGATAATCAAAAGAGTGCAACTCGCTCAGCATTTCTTAAGCTCAAGGAAGTGAAGAACAAATTCAAACCTCGAGTTGCTATAATCAAGGATGCTTTAGGCAGAATGTTAAATGATCAAGGAAGTATTAAAAGAAGATGGAAAGGAACTGGCAGACACAGAAGAATTTCATGAAACAACATATGAGCAAGAGCCTATGGTGATGAAGGAAGAAGTTCAAGCTGCTTTGAAGGAAATAGCAAAAAAAATAAGGCCCCAGGAATAGACAGCATACCAATTGACATATTTCCGCTAATAGATGCTGCCCTGGATGTGCTCACCAAGTTGTGTCAAGAAATTTGGAGAACGACCACTTGGCCAACTGACTGGAAGAGATCTATATTTGTTCCCATTCCAAAGAAAGGTAACCCATCAGAGGGTGGAAACTATAGAACAATATCATTGATTTCACATGCAAGCAAGATTCTGCTGAAGATTATGCAAAAACGACTGGAACAGCACATCAGCAGAGAACTGCCAGAAGTCCAGGCTGGGTTTAGAAGGGATCGTGGTACTAGGGATAGTGGAGCTACTGTTAGATGGATCTTAGCTGAAAGCAGAGAGTACTGATTATGCAAAGGCATTTGACTGTATGGATCATAACAAACAGTGGCTGACTCTGAGATGAATGGGAATCTCCGAACACTTGATCGTGCTAACGTGAAACCAAGAGTCAGTTGTCAGAACAGAGCAAGGAAATACTGCATGGTTCAGAATTGGGAAGGGCATACACAAGGGATGTGTCCTATCTCCATACCTTTTCAATCTGATTATCAGATAACCAGAACAGATTATCAAGGAGGCTGGGATCTATGAGGAGAAATGCGGCATCAGGATTGGTGGAAGATCTAGCAACAATCTGTGTTATGCAGATGACACAACCCTGCTTGCTGAAACTGAGGAGGACCTGAAGTGCTTGCTGCAGAGGGTCAAGGACTGCAGCCTCCAATATGGATTGAGGCTCAATGTCAAGAAGACAAAGATTCTCACCACTGGACCAATTGGCAGCATCAGGATGGATGGTGAAGGGATTGAGATTGTTCACAGCTTTAGTCTGCTTGGCTCTACAATCAAAACTCTTGATACCAGCAACCAGGAAATTAAAAGACGTATTACGATGGGAAAGTCTGCTGTTAGGGATCTCTCCAAAGTACTGAAGAGCAATGGTGTCTCTCTGGAGACTAAGGTGCGTCTGATACAGGCCATGGTCTTTTCAATCACTTGTTATGCATCAGAGAGTTGGACAAAGACTAGGGAGGACAGAAGGAGAATTGATGTCTTTGAGCTGTGGTGTTAGAGAAGAGTATTGAAGGTACCATGGACTGCTAAGAAAACAAACAGATTAATCCTGGAGAAGGGTTTAAACCAGGCTGCGCCTTGGAGGCAAAGATTCTGTGGCTTCGTCTGACGTACTCTGGAGATGTTGTAAGGAGAGACCGGTCCTTGGAGAAGGACATCATGCTTGGGAGGGTGAAGTGCAGGTGCAGGAGGGGAAGGCCCTCTGGGAGGTAGACTGATTCAGTTACTGAGGTAATCAGGATGGGTGTGTTGGAGACACTGAGATTGGCACAGGAGAGAGCAGAGTTTAGGGCTGTTGTACATAGGGTCGCTATAATTCACAAGTGACTCGACGGCACATAACAACAACAACAACATGTGTTATTTCTATATTCTACTGGATTACCTTTTTTGAGGAATGGAAACAAATATGGATCTCTTCCAGTCAGCTAGCCAAGTAGCTGTCTTACAAATTTGCTGGCACAGTTTAGTAAACATGTCCAAGGCTGCATTACTAATCTCAATTTGCTTCTCATTATTTCCCTTTTTAGACGGTAAGAGGCAAAAAAAGATCCCCACCAAATGAGTTTCTAGATGGCTAGGTTCCGGTTCCAGAAAATGGCACAGAAAAACGGGCTACACAGACACTACTCCAGAAAACGTGGCTGTTTCAGAGTGAGATGGCATGGCCAACTCTGCTGTGCTCCTGCTGCTCCCCTTAGTGGCACTACTTTATCACAAAACTTTAAAAATAGCATGCACATGTGCTTATTAGCCCTCTGAAAGTCTTCTTGGGTGAAGTGTCTGTTCATATCCTGTGCCCATTTTTCAACTGGATTGTTTACCTTTATCTTGTTGTGGTGTTCAAGTATTTTATAAATTCTAGATATAAGTCCCTTATCTGACAAATACTTTTTCCCAGTCTGTGGCTTCCCTTTTACCCTGTTGGAGTTTTTGGATGTGCATAAGGATTTGATTCTTAGAAGGTCTCATTCATCTATTTTATCTTCTCCTGGTTGTAGATTTTTCAGGATATTTAGAAGACTGTTTATGTTATGGATTAGGATTTCTAGAGTTCTTCCAAACTTTTCTTTAAAGTAGGCCTAGGTCCATGATCCACCTAGAGTTGGTTTTTGTGTATGGAATGAGATGTGGGTCTTGCTTGAGTCTTCCGCAGATACTTTGAAGAAATGTACAAAATCCCTAGCTCTGAGAGATGTAAATCAAAACAATTATGAGATATCATCTCAACCCAGTAAGAATATCAAAATTTAACAGATCAGCAAGCAACAAATGCTGGCAAGGTTGTGGAGAAATTGGAACCCTAATTCACTGTTGGTGGAAGTATAAAATGGTATAACCACCGTCGAAGGTGGTGGTGTGGCGCTTTCTCAAAAAGTTGCAAATAGACATACCATTTGACTCAGCAACTCCACTACTGGACATATACCACAAAGAGACTGTAACTGCCACACAAGCAGATATATGCACACCCATGTTTATCACAATTTTGTTCATAATATCAAGGAGCTGGAAACAACTTAAGTGCCCATCAACAAACGAATGGATAGGGAAGCTGTGGTATATTCACACAATGGAGTACTATGCTGCATTGAAAAACAAGGAACTCATGCAATATTATTCAAAATGGGTGACGCTAGAGGACATAATGCTGAGTGAAGTATTTCAGTCACACAGGGACAAATACTGCATAGTGCCACTTTTGTAAAATAGGACTGACATCGGGTTTGGGGGGAGACTCAGAAAGATGGGATAAATAATGTATACTGCAGTGAAACAGATGAGGGAGAAAACTGTTTAAAAGGGAGATGTGATTATGTATTATTGTCATGACAGGAGTCCAGGACGAAGGCTAAACATAGAGTGGACCTGGGATGAGGGATTATAAAATAATGAAAGAGTTTTTCTTTTACTTTTCAAAGAGAAGAGTATACTGGGGCGAGGGATGGGCAGGGAGAAAAGTGCAACAATGAATGACTAGAAATCCAAAGTATAAATTTTCATTAAAATTAATAATTAAAAATTTTTTTTAAAAATAGCATGCATAAAATATCTATTGTTAAGAATGAATCTGGAACTACCTTGCAGTATGAAGCATGGCATGTTTGCTGTTGGACCATGTCAATTAGAAGGAGCATCAAAAACCATACAAATGTACTTTTCTAAATAAAATTAAATCCATGTTAATGCACCACCCCAATTATATTATTCACAGTATTTCTTTAAAATAAAGCATGATGGTAATGAAAAGTTCTCAATCCATCTAAACAGTGTAAATTCCTAATAATTCACCAAAACAAAAACATAATCTCTGTTGGTTTTGTTCTGAAGAGTCATTTATGCCAAGCAGAATCATTAGGTTAGGATTTTCTTTCCATCCCAATTTGCCCATTATTGGGCTAATCAGATAGCTAAAAAGAGGGATAATTGGATGGCTCTCTCTGTCCAGCCATGGCCTACCCCCTCAGCCTTCCTTCCTGATCAAAGAATTTCTGAGGCATGGTTCATAAACCTTTGGCCCACAGAAAATACAGCACATCTGACAGCTTTTATTTATTGTTGAGTGGAAAACATGAGTGAATAAAGTAGAAGACTTTGTGCTTCACTGCCCTAAAACCAGCTCTGAGTCGTCTGGCAAGGAGAGCAATCTGGGATGGTTTGGTCGCAATATCTAACTCAGGTAGTCCAGGCTCCACAGGGGCCCACTGCAGGAATGAAGCCTCCAAACATGATAACCTTCTCCAGGGACTGGCTCATCTTGGTAATATCGCCAAAGTTATGTGAGACAAAGTCTCATCATCCTTGTTTCTAAGAAGCACTGTGACTGCACTTTGTCCATGACAGATAGATATGCTTAATCTTTTGGCAGTCCTTGATGTATTAAATATTCTTCACCTACACTACAATACCAAGACGTCAATTCTTCTTCATCTTCCTTATTCAAGGTCCAGCTTTTACCACAGAAAATTGTTGTTAGGGTGACATCAAGTTGACTATGACTCATAGCAAGCCTCTGACCAACAGATCTGAACCTTGCCCTGTCCTGCACCATCCTCAGGATCTCTGACATGCTTGAGCCCATTGTTACAGTCACTGAAAACTGGTAATGATCTTAAAAAACATTCCAACCCATATACCCTAAAGAGACCATAAATGACATCCAAGTAGATATATGTATACCCATGTTTATCACGGCTTTGTTTACAATAGCAAGGAGTTGGAAACAACCTAAATGCCCATCAACAAACGAATGGGTAGAGAAGCTGTGGTATATTCGCACAATGGAAT
>NW_006400064.1:1890473-1914346 GCF_000299155.1 Elephantulus edwardii | reverse complement strand
TTGGCCCAGGACAGAGCAGGGTTTAGGGCTGTTGTGCATAGGGTCGCTATGAGTCGGAAACAACTTGATGGCACATAACAACAACAAATTAAAAAAAAAAACAACCAAACAAAAAACAAAACCACATTCCAACCCAACCTACTCCACAGCCTTTTCACTCCTGGACTATAAACAGAGCACTTTCTTTTTTTTTTCCTTTTTTTCTGAGCACTTTCTTTACTACTGAGAGCACAGTAAGCTGGAAGACAATTTGCAGTATGTTGTAAGATATTAGTGCAGTTTTTCCATTCACCTCCTTTTCAGGATTGTACATTGAAGAAATAATCTAGGGAATCCTAAAGAGCAATTTTTCTAAACAAAGAAGCTTACCAGAACATCATTTATACTGCTAAGAACCCAAGAACAACTCTGACCACCAACAATAAAATCAATCAATAAGGCACATAAAGAGGACTTCCTCTAGCAAGGCTGTATGAGAGGCATACACACCATGGCTTGGTACAGAAATATCATCACATCTATTTCTCAGATTTAAGGACTTTAGCAGAGAAGTTAAATAACCTGCTTCAGGTTCAGTTGACCTTTAAAATGAACATAACTGTGTGGCTATGTGAAAGGTTCATATAAAAAGCTAGTTGAAAAAAATTGGGCTACATAATTCTATGTATTGTGGGAACCTCATGTCAAGGAATCACACAAAGGTGTTCCCTTTGGCTCAACTCTTGTACGGTTCTGTACCCTCTTCTCCCTATTTAGAGCAGCTCAAGGATGGTGGGGGAGGAGGAAGTAAGATGATTTCACATTCATTAATTTCTGAAGTGTTTACTGAGCATTTCTCAGGTGCTCTGAGTCCTTGGCAGCTAAACAAGCAACACACCTGGCTACTAACTGAAATCGTGTTCACATCCACTCACAGGCGCCAGACACAAGCCCTTGTTAGGGACTTCCAAAAGTCATTCTATGAAAAGCCCAAAGCTGTGTACAGCACTCTTGACTCACGTGGGGTTGCCAGGAGTCAGGACTAACCCAATGGTAGCTGGAATTGGTCTCAGTGGTACACAGCAGGAGGCACAGGCAAGTCCCTGTTCTACTTGTTTTAGGGGAGGGAGCAAAAAAGTGATGTAAACAAAAAAGATCATTTCCCATAGTAAAAAGTCCCCAAAGGCTGTAAGATATAGTATGCAGAGAAAGCATATGTAAGTTCCATGGTAAGCTCCGTGGTCTATTTGCCCATACAAAACCCCATAATTTCTAGATGCCTTTTGAAGTCAATGATTAAAGCGGGCAGTCAGAGTGCTAAGAATCTGCGAACCAGAGACTCAGCAGCAGCCATGTGACGGTGACTAACTGGACCGAAAACAATTCCTTCTCCGTTCCCTGGTACCCTTGCTGACAGTCCACAAAGGTCTATTTACTTACTCTACAAAGAATGCTTTGAGAAAAGACCCATTTAAATAGCTATTTATAAATGTCCTTTCCTATGGCAAAAGACATTATAACATATTTCAATTAATAATCAATCTCCCACCAACAACTGTAATAGCAATGCTTCAAGTGCTAAGAACAATCCTATACTCTGTCAATTAGAAGAGCTTCTTAAAATTTGGAATCCCCCCAAAGCCAAGTAGATCTTGGGAAAGAACAAAGAAGGATGCTCACTGTTCTCAATTTCAAAACACAGTACAAATCTGTAGTAACAGATTCCAGTATTCATCTAGTACTAGTGTAAAGACAGACACATGGACTGATGAAAGAAAACTGAGAATCCAGAAATAAACTCTACAATCAACTAACTTTTGACAAATGATTTTTATAAAGTCTGTTTATTGGACAAAGAACAGTTTACATAACAAATACTCTTGGACAAGAGGATTTCCAAAAAATGAAAGAATGAAGCTGGACTCATAACTTCATACCATTATGAAAAGTAACTCAAAATGAATCAAGTAGCTAAACATAACTGTAACACAAGAAAACTTAAAGACACTTCACCGAAGACGACATTCAGATGGCTAACAAGCACATGAAGAAATGCTCAAAATCCTTAGCCCTAAGAGAGATGCAAATTAAAACAACTATGAGATATCATCTCACCCCAGTCAAAATAGCAAAATTTAACAGAACAGCAAGCAACAAATACTGGCGAGGTTGTGGAGAAACTGGAACCCTGATTCACTGTTGGTGGGAGTGTAAAATGGTGCAACCCCTGTGGAAAGCAATATGGCGCTTTCTCAAAAAGTTGCAAATAGAGATACCATTTGACCCAGCAATTCCACTACTGGGAATATACCCCGAAGAGACCATAGCTGACATCCAAGCAGATATATGCACACCCATGTTTATTGCAGCTTTGTTCACAATAGCAAGGAGTTGGAAACAACCTAAATGCCCATCAACAAACGAATGGGTAGAGAAGCTGTGGTATATTCGCACAATGGAATACTATGCTGCATTGAAAAACAAGGAACTCATGCAATATTATTCAAAATGGTTGACTCTGGAGAACATTATGCTGAGTGAAATATCCCAGTCACAAAAGGACAAATATTACATGATGCCACTGTTGTAGAATGGGACTAACCTCGGGGTTGGGGAGAGACTGAGTAAGATGGGTTCAATAATGTATATTGCACTGAAACAGAGGAGGGAGAAAACTGTTTAAAAGAGATATGTGACTAGGTATTTCTGTCATCACAGGAGTCTAGAGCGAGGGCTACATGGTGGAGGGGACCTGGGGGAGGGTTTGTAAAACAATGAAAGAATCTTTTCTTTTACTTTTCCATAATTTTTGACTCATGTACTTATAACTTGTTAGTTAAATTTGTGTCTTCTAGGTTGCAACCCCCCATGATACATCTTCAAGGATATGAACATGTACGGCTAAGCACAATTAATAACAGTGCATCTAAATTCCAAAATCAATCTCCATAATAGTCTATGTGTTTCCTACTGCCAAAGGGGCCCTTTAGAGTAGTGAGAGAAGATCTTCACCCTGAAACCCACAGCGTCCCTTTTCAGCAGGAAGTAGCTAAGAGAATACGCCGTCCCCTTTTCCTTATGAATCAGGGTGGAGTCTCTCTCAGGGAGGAGTGATAGGGAATGGCAAAGGACACACTGACAAAGGAGATTAATCAGAGCTGACTTTGACAAGCACTGTGGCAATTGGACAATTAAAACAGACATTCGGATGGCAGGGGAAGAAGAACAAACTGGGGAGGAGGGTGGAGAGAATGGTGCAGCAATGAAGGAGTGAAAACCCAAAATCCCTGTAAATGTTCATTAAAACTAATAAAATTTAATAATTAAAAAAAAAGAAAACTTAAAGATAATGTTCTAGGTCCTACTACTGGATAATGGTTAATTAGATATGAAACCAAAAGCATCAGTAACAAAGAGAAAAAAAAAAGATACTTGAGATTTCATTACAATGAAAAACTGGTTCATCAACAGACTTTATCAACAAATTGAAAATTTACAAGAAAAATGTTGAGGCTACTATATATTTGATAAAGGTTGGATAAATATATAGAGCACAACTTAACAAAAAGACAAAATTCCAATTTATAGGCAAAGAATTTGAATAAGACAATTCACCAAAGAATGGTAACAAATAGCTCTCCCTTACTGAACTACTGTTACTGAGCTTCTATAGGGTTGCAATCTTTTGTGAGCCTATCAAGGAGGGTGACGCAAATCTATGCCACAATGATTCAACTTCATTAAGATGGCTATTAAGAAAAATGGAAAACAACATGTGATGTAGAGCCTGTTCATCTCTTACCCATTGCTGGTAAGAATATAAACTGTGCAACTGCTGTGTAAAACAGAATGGTAGCTGCTTTAAAATTTAACTGTATAAATACTATATCTTACAATCCACTCCTAGGCATAAACTCCTAGAGCTGAAAGCAGGAACACAGTTATGTGCACACCAATGTTCAATGGCAGCACTTTCCCCAAAAACTAAAAGGTGAAAACCACTTAAATACCCATCCATCAATAGGAAAGTGCATAAACAAACTGTGGTATAAACATACTACAGAGTTCAGCACAAGATAAATAAAGTTCAGACACATACTCTGAAGTGGATGAACAATGAAACATTACAATGAGTGAAAGCAGTCAGTCATAAAAGGACAAATACTGTATAACCTCACTTCCATGAAATACCTAAAAAATAGCAGAGTATACAAAGACATTTGGTCATCAGGGTTGGAAGACAAGAGAACAAGACAGTTATTACCTAAGGGACACTGAATTTCTATTAAAGGTAATGGGAAAATTTGAAAGTGGATAGTGGTGATTGTTGTACACCATGGCAAACACAGTTAATGTCACTGAATATTACATGGGGAAAAAATGTTAAAATGATACACACACACATACACAATTTTTAAAAATCTGGGTACCAATTATTTAACAGTTTAGATAGGTGTCCCTGCTTCTAAAAAAAAAATCTTAATTTTCTTTTAAGAAAAAAGCATTACATGAGATGAACCATTATGATCTTAAAATTATAGTAAGTATACACTGTATACTTTGAGCTTTTGAGTTTGAAGATTCTTAAAAATTTATTTTCCAACTGAAAAGTTTCCTTGCTGAAACTGAGGAGGACCTGAAGTGTTTGCTGCAGAAGGTCAAGGACTGTAGTCTTCAATATGAACTGAAACTTAACATCCAGAAGACAAAGATTCTTACCACTGGGCCAATTGGTCACACCATAATAGAGAAGAGATTGAGGTTGTTAATAATTTCAGCTTGATCCATTCCACAATCAGCAGTAAGGAAATCAAAAGACGAATTGCACTAGGGAAGTCTGCTGTCAGGGACTTATCCAAACTGCTAAAGACCAATTATGTCAGTCTAGCGACTATGGTACACTGAATCCAGGCCAGAGTCTTCGCTATTACTTGCTATGCATCTGAGAGCTGGACAATGATAAAGGATGACAGAACAAGAATTGATGCCTTTGAGCTGCAGTACTGAAGAAGAGTACCAAACATACCATGGACCTCCAAGAGGAGGTTTCTCCTTGGAGGCAAGGATTTTGAAGCTCTGTCTCACATACTTTGGGCATGTGAGAAGGTGGAACCAGTCCTTGGAGAAGACACCATGCTTGGAAGGGTGGAGGGACAGCACAGGAGAAGAAGACCCTGAGTAAAATGGATTCACACGGTTACTGCAGCAATAAGGGTGGGTGTGTCAGAGTCAGTGAGACTGGCTCAGAATAGGGCAGGGTTCAGAGTTACTGTGCACAGGTAACTATGTGTTGCAAACAACTCAATGGCACATAACAACATTGAAAAGTTGGGGAAAGAAAACCACAGTTTCAGAAAATATAAGTTTAAATTCTGATATTTATCTCAACACTGGGTAGATCTGAGTCAGATACTGTACCCTCAGTGTGGAGTTAGGACTTTTAAATGGCTCTTCTCACCATTGTCTTAGCCCTCTCTGGGGGTGTTCTCTCCAGCCACCTCAACTGTAGACACATGGTTCACTACTGATTAGCATCTTCTACCCCAACAACAGCTGTGAGCACATATACGAGAGATGGCCATATTGTGAAGAGATTTTGGTGAGGTGTAGCCTGTTGGAACCCTGGAGATGAAGCCAGAGTTAAATGTTTTGCTTCTGGATGACAGAGAAACTTCAGAGGCTTCTTGCATTTATTTGTGTGCTAGACTAAACCTCGGGATTTTGACCATGTGGTATCATTTACCTTTCCCTGCTCCTCCACAACTTGTTTCTCCAATAAATCTCTCAACTTTTTCAACAATAATCAAACTCAGTTACTAATGGAAGTTAAGTAGTAACCTGGGGGACTGTCTTAGCACGGGATGGATTTATGTAATGGTTGGTATTGATGGGGACAGTTCTCTTTGGTGAGTCAGCAGAAGCCAGACTTGTCAACACTGCACTGGCTCATTTTACAATTATCTTTTAGAAACATCTGCTCTGCCCACTGCCTTCTGCTACTGTGAGAAGCAAATGGACCCTACTAGAAATCCCTCCCAAAATTTGTTGAAGAGCAGCAGGAACAGTTATTCTGATTACTCTGCTGCCTTGGGCTGCTTCAGGCACGTATAACCCCAGCACTTCAGTCATCCCAACAGTCCTAACAGTGCACTTCTAGCTCCACTCTAATAGACCAAGTCTTGAAGGTAAGTACAAACACTTTCTGTATCTGACACTTGCATACACTTGTGTCAGGAAAATGGCCTTCTTTCAAGATTTGGTGATGTAATTGACCTGTCTAGTACTGTGATACTTTCCCACTTGAAAAGCTTAACTCTCTGGAGTGTACTATGTCAATACCACCTGCTGCCTCTGCCACAATGGATACAGGGTCCCAGGGCCAAAGAACACATCTGGTACAGCCTATCAGTATGTCAAATGACTTCTATTTCCCAGCAACTCCCAGTCTATTCCTCTTTACAAAGCTGGAGGAAGACTAAGAGAGCTGCCCACCTTCAGCCACTGGCTGACTCCCCTGACCATTTCTGCTGCTGGGAACTGCCCTTAGGTGCCCCTTCCTGGGCAGCCCTGCTCATTGCACCTCTAGAGGCAGCAATTCACGTAAGTCTATGAAATTTGATGGCCAGCTCCTACCTTGGGATGACTTCTGAAGATCATGGAAGGAATATAATTATTTCTAAATAATATATTTTCCCACATCCTCAAGTTTTCAAAACAGACCATTTTGGTTTTCTCAGATGCCTAATTCTAACCCAAAAGTTCACTGTGCATGAGGCCCCTACGCCTGGGCCTGGATCAGTTTTTACAGTCTGCCACAGCTCTCCCTGCTGAGAACACATCTTTTGGGGGCATCTTCAGAAGGCCCACCATCCATGGACATCCTGATACCCCATGGCACAGGGTGCTAGTGGGTATGTGGGTTCTCTGAGAAGCTCTAACATCCACTATGGATGGCAGGGGGGAGGCATGTCATACAAGTTCCACGGCACCCTGAGTTCCCTTTCTGGGCCACCAGAGAGCCATTCTAGAATACAGGCACCAGGATTCAGAACTAGTCTAAGGCATGCAGATTAAAATCACCCATCTTTGGCTCAGGCTAACATAGCTCTATGTTGTCATTGTTATTGTTGTTAAATGCCGTTGCGTCGTAGATGACTCATAGCGACCCTATGAACAAAAGACCTGAACACTTGTATAACTTTGGTCTTTCTCCATGTTCATAAGAGTTTCCAGAGGCAAGCCATTTCGGAAGTGGATGCCACTCCCGCTTCCAAGCTTGACACTACCCATGGTGGACAGTGTTTGGTAAGGTTCCCGATTAAAGCAAGCTTGGAAGCAGGAAGGATATGCCCAAGAACATATTTTGGCTCTTATAAGCTTGTTTTCACTTTTTTCAGCTTTAACATGAACTTGTATATGAGCAACATGTTTCACTGTCAGTCCCTGACCTGGATCTGACTGAGCTTCTCTATTTTCTCTTTCCACAGATGTAGTCTATTTGATTCCTATGTGTTCCACCCAGCAAGGCTCACACGTACAGTTGCTGTTTTATAAAAAGGTACTTGCCATGAATAAAGTCACTGGGAATAAAACTTTCCTGTCACGTGATCTCCAGTTTAATTTCTCTTACCTAGGCATATTTTCCAATCATCAATCCTTTTTTCTTTCCAACTTTTTAATTTCCATCATTAATATTAATTATATTTCAATCAACTTCACGCTGCAGAAATTGATAGAAATCTTCTATTTCTTCTGATTTGGCTCTAGTAAGTGGTGCATAAGTTTGGGTAGTCAGTATTAACAGGTTTTCCTTGTATAAATAATTCCTTACTATTGAGTTGGAACTGACTCATAGCTGGGCTCCACATTAGGTCTCCCACAGGAGAAAACTGCCCATCTTTTTTCCACTTTCTTTGTAGGCATATGGATATTATCTTATCACCAGCAAGAGTATCCTTTAGGATAGAACTTGAAATATTTTTTTATAATGAAGGCAATGCCATTCCTTTTCAATTCCCCATTCCTGCCATGGGATCACATGACTGTATGTTTCAAAATGGCCAATACCATTTCAGCTCCCAGACGCCAAGGATATAGATTTCCGTATTTTCATATCACAGGTGACAACTAACAATTTTCCTAGAATAAATTAAAAAAAAAAAAATATATATATATATATATTTTTATTTGTTTATTTTTCATACATTCTATATTCCATTATAAAAAAAATTGTAGTTGTTTCTCATTTTGAGTCAATGCCACATCAGCAAATAAGGTCCAAGAGCAAATAAAAGTCCTGAAAGCTTTATTACACCTACATTATTAAGGCAGATTCTATTTTCAGGTGCTCTGGTGGCTATAAGGAGTTTTGCTGCCAAATCAAAGGCATGTGGTTCAAATCCACCAGCTTCACTATAGGAAAGAGATAGGTGATCAACTCCTGTGCAAATTACTCTGCTGAGTCTGCTCCAACTCTATGGTACATAACTACTTTGAAAAGACAGCTCTTCCCCAGTCATATTTTAAGTACCTTACAAACTGAGAGTTTCATCTTTCAGCACTATAACAAACAATATTCTGCTATTCATAAAATTTTGCTGGCCACTTATTTCAGAAATAGAACACTAACTCTACTTCTTATTGTATCTTAGCCTAGAAAGGCCACTTGTCTACCATGGCCAAATCTGTTGGTTTTTGATAGGCAGCATCATCCAAACAACATGCAGGCTACCTTTTATCCCCCTAAAAATGAGTAAAAGCAAATCCTAACATTATCTAACATGCTGCATACTTTATTGCTTCTTTGCTGTGTATATAAGCTCCACAGAACAGGGGTCCAGGTTTAGTGCTCAACACAGTACCTGGCACACAGGATAACTGTGAATACTGAAAGCTGTGCCCTGCAAACATGCATCAGTCAACAAAGAACTCTTAGAAAGTCAGAAGTGGTTTGTTGTGATGAGATTTTGCATGAAATGAGTATTAAGGAGGGGGAATGTCTTGAAGACAGAGCTGGAAGAGGGCAACTGAGGCCCACAGTAGAAGAGCTTGCAATGTCAGAGGCTCGTCTGCACTCTGTAGGGGCTCAAAGGGGTTTTCTGAGATATGAGACAAGAGTGTCCTTTATCGAAACAACTCTGGGCACGAATGGAGGGTAGATTCTTAAGGGAGAGACTAATAGCAAAGACATCAAATATATATTTCCAACATCAGACCCTCGAGCTCAGCTGGGGGATCTGAGTATGCAGCACTGAAAGCACTAATGCCGTATGTTGCAAAAAAGGAAGCTGTTTTCAAGGGTCTAAGGTGACCATAGCCCCAGTCCCAAGATGCTCTATGAGAAAAAACTGCCCTGCTCTTCCCCAACCCAGTTCCAGTATGAACCTGTGTCCATGGCCTTCCCCTGCAGGCTCTACACTCTAGACAAGACCATTCTCTTAACAGTCACTGCCATTCTGACTCTTCTGCACTGATTTCAATCAATTGGTTCAAGGCTAGTCAGTCAGTGTGCATATATGAAGCATATACCTTTATCCTCAACACTATGGCTGCTAACTGAAAGGTTAGGGGTTCAAATCTACCAGCCACTCTGAGGGAAAAGATGGGTAGTGTTCTCCCAATCAAGGGTCATTATGAGTGAGAAACAACTTTAAGGCAGTGGGTCTTTAGTACGAAAGATGAGAAAAGAAGCCAGGGCTGGAAGCCTGCCTTCAGTCAGTTTACAAGTTGGAGGGCATAAGTAATAGACAGGAGCAAACATACTCAACGGGTCAAGGGAGAAACGAGAAAGCAATTAATGGTCCCTACATTCAGTGAGGACTGAAGAAATCTTTCAAGAAAAGTATCCTTAATTCAGACTATAAATGTAAAGGAAAGGAGAAACCCATGTGGGCTCGTAACTTAAATCACTCATCAGATGTGTATGTGTAAGGGGTTACGGGTGAGGAACAAGAGCAGAATCAGGCCAGCTGATTTGGGGCAGCTGCCTTGGTCGATAGTGGAAGGTCATATGAACAGAGGCTTGGTGACAGCAGCCAAGTCAAAGGCCTACCAGGGCTAATCTTAACATCCAAGTTTCCGACAGGTTTAAAATAGAGCCAAGGGACAGAAAAGTAACTACTGAAACTCAAACAGACCTGAATAGACAGAACACAAAAAAATGATGACCATGGAGCTCTGGAGTACTGGGAACCTGCCAGAAATATTCCCAAAGTATCTGGTAGGAAGTCTAACATGAATCCAAGTGCCTCTTGGTGGACTTTCACACACCCTTTGGGCAAAGTTGATCCTTTTTACATTTCTTAAATCAATTTCAAATAAGTCAAAATTCAATATAAACTGTTAAAGGCACACAGGAAAATATCTCAGAGTTAAACACAAATAATCAAGTCAAACAAGCTGTAATATTAACCAGGTATGAATAAATAGCAACTGTTTTCAGCACCTTATCAGGAGCACGCACAAAAACACCTTGGCAGAGTCCCCCCTGTAAGAGGAGATCAGACCTAATGAGAGCATTCTGGAGTGGATAGCAGTGAGAATTCAGTTTGCCCTGCAGCAGGAGTAGACTCTGTCCAGGTATATTTCAGAAGAGTCAAAAGAGATGGCCCATTTTTAATAAGCCATTCAATTAGGTATCTTTGCACAAGACAACCTGAAATTGCAGTACAGCTAACTCTCTGTTAACCATGGCAATGAGGATTTTACGAAGGACAGAGGATCAATGGGAAGCAAAACCATCTCATGCTCATTTTATTCTCAGCAAGGCATATGAGGATACACCAAGGACTTTCTGCTTGCCCAGTGTGTTCCTGGTTTAGCAAGTCACACAGTCTGATGTATTATTGCCACCCTTGTCTGGGCAGAGGCTATCTACACTGTTCAGGGTGTGGGAACACCCTAGGCTTTAACCAAATAGACTCCCTATTGTCTCCCTTAGCAAAGTTTCTAGCAGGTGATCATAGGCGGGGAGCATGGTAAGCAACAGGTCCCACAAGGGGAGAATGGAACCCAAAGTCTTCTAGGCCCAGAATGAGGCAGAGAGAGTTGGCTGTACTGGCCCAGCAGGCACACCCCAGGAGTCCGCACAGCATTTTTAGGAATGAGAAAAGCAAATCGCCGTCCCACCTCGGGCTGCACAGTCACAAGTGAGGCAGGGCTGGGACCAGTCCCCATTTGGGTGGGTGGCCAGCCCTGGGTGTGGCAGGAAAGGATGGCGCTGGCTCAGTGGCTGCAGCTCCTCACTCTGACCCAGTGGGGCGCCTGCGCAGTGCTGGGAGCACAGTGAGGTCTCAGGTGCTGTGGGCAGGGACACACACACATATACAGAGAAAGACATGCCATTAGAGTACCCCAGCAGTCTCCACAGGGGATTTCTCCAAAGCCTGTGCCTCACAGGTACCGTCAGCACCCGGACCCGAGTCCTCAAGACTGGGAACTGGCAGCACCACACAGCCTAGGGGAAGAACAGTGGCAGTTGTGACCCAGACCCAGCTTGGCATGAAGACAAGGGCCTGCCCCAATCCCAGTGGCCGTACCAAGAGCTTTCCACTGACCGCTTAGGAAAGGTGATAGATACTACAAGAGCTGCTGCTTAGTATCCTCTGTCTTCGTCAGAATAACAAGGGTTGAAGTCATGTAACAAACAGAGGTGTTCCTCACTCAGGACACAGTGAGACCACTACTCAAAGTGAGCTTTTCTGGGAATAGGAAGTTGAAGGGAGGGTCCTGGAAATAAAGAAAACAATTTCACTTCTTTTTTTTTTTTTTTTTTTTACAATTTCACTTCTTAAAAATCTTCATTCTTTGTTTCAACTCCACCCAGAGAGAAGGAGGAAAACTTCTGAAGATAAAGTTTTATTTTTCCAAGAGGTTTCACAAATGTCACAACCTTTGCTTAAGCAGGAGTTCAAACTGAAAGAGGTGGGATTAGGGGAATACAATAACTAGAAATGAAGGACGAACTTTCTCCACTAACTTGCTCCAGGACTGATGACAACTTAGAATTCCTAAGAGCAGAAATTCTGACTTCTTAATACATACACTGTCTATGTGGCTCATTTCTTCAAAGCCAGAATCATAGTAAAAAGTGAAACTGAAGCCTACCAAAGTAGGGAACATTAGTTAAATGTGGTGTCTGGTAACAGAACCAATGACTAAACACGGTGTAAGATGGGTTCATCACACTGCAAACAATTTTCTCTAAAATACTTTTTTTTCCTGTTGACTTATTCCAGAAACAAAATACTTGGGAATTTGCACCTTAGTACAGCCACGTGATACAATTTCAACACCTTCATGGCCCCACAGGTGGTCAGGGCACAGGGGTAGCTCTGTGAAGATGTATTGGACACCCATTTCCAACCAACAGTCATGAAGCTCAACATGGCTTTTAGAAACAAATCCTCTGAGCCCATGAACTCCCCTTCTGCTTCCTGGAATCTCTTCTGAATGATATAGAGTTAGGCAAAATACAAAAGAAATATGGCATGCAGAAAGAGCACAGACAGTTTCACCAAATGCAGACTCAGCCATGCAAACAACATCTCCAAGAGCTCTTGTGTGCATTCCTGAAAAGGCAGACTTGAGCAAGCTAATAACTTATGGAGGCTTGCAGCTTGTTCCCTTTTCCATTAGACAGAGACAGCTACTTAGGGTGCTGCTGAGGAGAATACGCTGAGCATTCATGAGACCTATACCTCAGGCATCAGAAACCCATTTAATACAAGATTAAAGAAACAAAATTCACAAGAAAAAAAAGCAGTGGTTTTCTCCTAACTCCTACTACATAAAAAAATCCCCAAATGTTCTAGGCTCCTCTTTGCCAATGTCCTGCTTAGGGTGCAAGTCCCTGCCCACATATACAGAATCCAATCCACAGAGTAGCCCAAGGCCTTGAAGACCACCCAGCCAGCTCAGGGAATGGACTGAATGCTCCTTTATCACGTTACCTCCACCTAGACTGAGGGGTGTGCTGTCTAACCTCATAAAGGCCAGTGTGGCCAACACCCTCAGCCCAACAAGGGGTGGGGACTCTGAGTACTCACAACCATGGTAGGAAGCTGGTGAGCCCCCTGCTTTGCCATATTCCTGTTCTGAGTAGCTGGTGGAGAGGTTGGGCTGACTAGAGCCTCGGCCAAAGGTGATCTGGTTGCTGCCCACACCTGTGGCCACCTGGGCCATACGCTCTTTGGTTTTGAGAGCCTGGGCCCTCTCGGCCTTCAGCCTCTCCTCATCTTTCAGGAGGGCCACCAGCTGCTTAGACTTCTCGCGCACATTGATGCCCTGGTCCTTGCCATCTCGGTCAACGTACTGGAAGTCCTTCAAGGTCTGGATGGCAAAGATATTCTCACGGCACTGCTGGGCTACCCGCTCAGAGCCTGTCTTGATCAGGTAGTCCAGCAGAGTGAGTGCCTTGTACACATGCCGCCAGTTCTTGCCATGGTCATTAAGCCGCTTCCACACCATGCTCATGATCTCTGAGAAGGCCACCACATTGTAGGTTAGGTCTGCAATCTCTGTCATCAGGGAGCTGGATGGGCCCCAGGGGTCATTGGAAGTGGCTTCTCGGACTTTTATTTCAGCCTCTGAGTAATTGTTCACAATGTTCTTCATCTGGCGCCTGATAGATGAAGTCGTCATTTTTATTTTCCTTGTTCCAAATTTGAAAACCTTCAAAATATAAAACTTTCCTGTCCTCAGTAAGCTCTCACCCAACAAAAGGCCAGTTTCTGTAATCAGCTTGTACTTAGATCCCCTCAACAGTCACTTCTTTCACTGGAGTCTTGGATGCAGGAAAACTGGATGCCATGACCTGGATAAAGAAGGAAAAAAACACTCCACTGTGATCAGAGTTCCCCACAGCAGGAAAAGACACGGGCTTGGGCAGCTTTGCAGATAGCAGGTGGAGGGGATGGAAGAAATTGCGCATTTCTTTCAAAGCTAAGATCGGTATTAGAACAATGGACAGCATTTAAACTTTTGGAAAAAAGAAGTAATCATATCTTCTATTTTTAAAACTCTGCTACTAGAATTGGGGGGCTCTGCTGGCTTAGTATGTGGAACTGCACTGTCAATGCAAAAGCATGTGGTTCAAATCCACCAGCTGCTTCCCAGGAAAAGGATGGGTAGTCTCTTCCCACACAGTATTCTAGCTGCTCCTCAGGGGAAGGATGGGAAGTCTCCCCTCATGCAACCTAAGTGCCCATTAACAACAAATGGATAGAGAAGCTCTGGTATATTCACACAATGGAATATTATGATGAACTGAAAAACAAGGAACTCATGCAATGTTATTCAAAATGGGTGACCCTGGAAAACATTATGCTGAGTGAAATATCTCAGGCACACAGGGTCAATTACTGCATAGTGCCACTCTTGTAGAATGGGACTGACATCAGGGTTGGGTGAGACTGAGAAAAATTGGTTAAATTACATACAATGCATTGAAACAGATGAGGGAGAGAACAGTTTAAAAGTGATATATGATTGGGTATTATGGTTATGACAAGACTCCAGAATGAAGGTTGAATAGTGGAGGGTTGGGGAGCAGGGGGATATCAATGAAAGAATTTTTCTTTTACTTTTCAAAGAGAAGAGCAAACTGGGAAGGGGGTAAGGGTGGGCAGGGAGAAAAATGCAACAGTGCATGAACGGAAATCCAAAATCTCTGTAAACGTTCATTAAAATTTAAAAAAAAAATCATTCCCTCTGTAAACTTTCACTTGAATCATAATCAAAAGGTTTTTTTAAAAAGTGATGCTTTTAAACAACTATGAGATATCATCTCACTCCAGTCAGAACAGCAAAATTTAACAGAACAGAAAACAACAAATGCTGGCGAGGTTGTGGAGAAACTGGAACCCATATTCACTGTTGGTGGGAGTGTAAAATGGTGCAAATACTGTGGAAGACGGTATGGCGCTTTCTCAAAAAGTTGTAAATAGAGATACCACTTGATCCAGCAATTCCACTACTGGGAATATACCTCAGAGAGACCATAACTGATATCCAAGCAGATATATGCACACCCATGTTTACCGCGGCTTTGTTCACAATAGCAAGGAGTTGGAAACAACCTAAGTGCCCATCAAGAAACAAATGGATAGAGAAGCTGTGTTATATTCACACAGTGGAATACTACGCTGCATTGAAAAACAAGGAACTCATGCAATTTATTCAAAATGGGTGACTCTGGAGGACATTATGCTGAATGAAGTATCTCAGTCACAAAAGGACAAATACTGCATGATGCCAGTGTTGTAAAACAGGACTGACCTAGGGGTTGGGGGGAGACTGAGAAAGATGAGTTCGACAATGTATACTGCATTGAAACAGATGAGGGAGAAAACTGTTTAAAAGGGTTATGTGAATAGGTATTTTTGTCATGACAGGAGTCCATAGAGAAGGCTGTATAGTGGAGTGGACCTGGGGGGGAGGGACTAGAAAATAATGAGAGAATTTTTCTTTTACTTTTCCAAGAGGGTAGTATACTAGGGGGGAGGGCTGGGACGGGAGAAAAGTGCAACAATGAATGAACAGAAATCCAAAGTCTCTGTAAATTTTCACTGAAATAATAATTTTTTTTTAAATGATGCTTTAAATGAGTGAAAATTTAAAAGGAGTTGGTTAGCAATGATTGTGGTTTGCTATAAATATAAATCTCAGGAATTCATCTGTTAACAGGTAAGATTTTTTCTGAAAGTCTTTTGTCCTGTTACAGTGTCACTTAGATCTCTGCCAGGTGGCATTTAATGGTTAATGAAGCAAGTCCACTCTGGCTGGAGACACAGACCATGTGTATTCTGAAGCAGACGGTACACTTGTCTTCCAGACTCTTCCAATCTGAAACCAAACTCTAATCTGTTATTTTTTTCTTCATGGAAAAAAAATTAACAAAAGTGAAAGTCAGTCAGTTTTCTGCTAATCAAGTGCAAACTAATTCAGTTTGACATAGTCATCAGGAAAATGGAAGGAAACTCATTCAATCAGATTAAAAAGTTACACAAAAAGAACAGAAAAGGATATCAGTGCTGGTCCTTATATCCACTCAGTTCTATAAGGAATAAAATAATTGGCTACAAACATATATTTATCTTCATTCAGCAACATGTCCAGGTGCTTACTTCGTGTCTCTATGTTAAATTTTCTAACACAAGTAAAAGGTTATAAAATGGCATTCAGTCATTTTATATTTTGTTCAATAACATTCTTTTTAATACTCACAATGTAATCACCCTTTTCCTACTTCTTCCTTATAATTCTGATTTCCATGGATCCTTGTATACATCTCCATGTCTTCTCTTTCTTTAGTGACACTGTGTTAATCATGCCCACGTTGGACAGTCTTTCCCTTCACCCAGCTTACCTATTTATTTGTATTCCTCTTTCCCTCCCTTTCCATCCTTGGTAACTACCCAAAAATGAATGCAGACCTTGCACTCATAATGGTCTTGTACAATATAAGGGAACTCTGGTGCCATAATCCAAAGGGATATGCACTGTTAATCCAAAAGCACTGTCTCACTGGTGGTTTGAATACACCAGCTGCTGCTCCTCAGAAGAAAGATGAGTAATCTCCTTCTGTGCAATTTACAGCTTCAGAAATCCTTTTGTGACTAAGTCTGTATGATTTTCTTCTTTTTTACTGTCATGAGGTTTATTAATTTTGAGGTTATGTTGTTACTCTTTTAGTCTAAAACTGTTTCCTTTACCTTGAAATCACTGTGATCCCCCCTTCATTTTGAAGCTGTGTAACTATACTTCTTATTCTTCTTTTTACACTGAAATTGTCCTCATTTATGGACTGGTAACTCTGGTTCCTTATTTTTAGCCTCATAAGTTTACTTAACTTTTTTGCATCTCAATGGGTCAATTTCTGAAGGATTTTTTTCCTAGCTCCATAAGGAATGAAGTGAACAGTTTATAAACATAGCTGCACTAATTCAGAGAGTATATTTACTTACCTTCACTTAACCATTGTATTACGTGGAGAATCTTGAAATCATGTTCAGCCCAGGGCTTTTGTTGTACAATTATGTATAAACTTTAGGATTAACCCTAAAATTAAAAATATTTTTTTTAAAAAAACTTTGTGCATAATATGCTTTCCCCCTAATGGAATGAATGCATGCTGAGTATATTTTAAATTAAAATATTTTAAGTTTTTGTGTGATATGATGGCTTTTGATAATTACATAGGGCATATATGTCCTAATAAATTCTGGTGGTAGATTAAGTGAGATGAAGAAAAATCATGGTGTTTTGCAACTTTGTTTGAGTGAGACTTTTGAAGACATAGAGTGACATACAAAGGGAACCTGCACTGGCTACATATTAAAAAAAATATGCACACACACATACACACACGCACATGCATGGCCATATATGTTGTTCAATACCGTCAAGTCAAACTGACTCAAATATGACTCTCTAGGGGTTTTTAGAGGCTATAAATAGCGCAAGAGAAGACTGTCTACCTTTCTCCTGCAGAACAACTAATGAATTTGAACTGTATGCCTCCAAGATAGCAGTACAGCTCCTTACCACCAGGACACCAGAGCTCCCTATATCTGTAGCTATATTTATGTATTTAAAATATGGCTAATGAAAGAAGCCAGACACAAAGGACAAATATATAAAATAAATTGAAGAGGCCAATGCAAACAGTGAAAGCATAGGTTAGAGGTGGCCAGGACCTGTGAACAGTTGGGGAGGGCATCATTGTTTCATGTACAGAGATTCTGTTTGAAGTGATAGAAAATTTTGGAAATGAAAAAAAAAAATAAAAAAATTTTGGAAATGGATAGTGGTGATAGATACTAGGAATGTAATTAGTGACAAGGAACTGTACACATAAAAATGGTTGAAATGGCACGTTTTACATACACACACAAACACACAGTCAAACATATAAAGAACAAGAAAATGAGGAAACTAGAGGGCTACAAGGGCTGTCAAAGACAGAGCAGTGCAGTTGGGATCTGAGCAGAAGCCTGGAAAGCTGGGGCCCCACCCTTAAGTGAAAGCAAGTGTCTCTACCTCCCACCCTCTACCCTCAAATTTGACAGCCCATTCTCTAGTTTTGGTGGGTAGGCAGCATGTCTTTCCTAGGGAAGATTATCTCACCTCAAAAGTGCAGCAAACCCAGCCAAAGTTTGGGATGGTCCTTTCTTGCAAGACTGATGACCATTCCATCAGCAGAAGACAAGCTGAGGAAGAAGCAGTCTGGTTTACCTAAAAACACAATAGGAATTTAAAAGTCACTGGAAAGCTGGGAAACAGACAATGAAAACAGAGCAAATTTATTTCAAGATTAAGGTAATGCCCTTGGAAGCAAGAAGAAGTTCATCAAATGTGCTTTGAGTCTCTGCGGAGCTGACTGGGGGAACTCCTCCTTTAAGATCTTGCGTTGATGGAAGAAGACAAGGCTTTCTGTGGTCCAGCAGCACATTTAGCAGATGGTAGCAAATCCCTGTGTGTCTGCCTTTCTGTGAGCATGTGGCAGGACCACACATGTTGAGAACACGCATTCTGCCATACAAGCCTCTAAGGGCATTTTGAGGAATCGAAAGTTCAAATGCCATTCTCATTGAGCAAGACCAGCTTTCAGAGGACAGCTACAAGCCTAACAGATTGAGTTACACAATCAGTACTGACCGTAATAACCAGGCACAACCAATAAATATTACTGAATCATCAGAAAATCTTGACATTTCAAGTCTAACAATCTAATATTTCTCGAAGGAGGTGACAGAAACCTGCAGGAAGAGGTTCCTCACCTTCTCTATTCACCTCTGCAGCCTATAAGGGGAATTCACCTACATGTCAGGACCTCCTGGGGAGTGTGCTCAACACAAGACAGAAAGAAGCAGGGGTAGAGTCCCCATGATGGTTTCTAGGCTCACTATGGCTGGTGTTCCACACTTACCATATGCAAGTGTGCATGCATATGGTGAGCTTATATTATGTTGTTATGTGCCCTCATGCCGCTTACGACTCATAGTGGCTCTATGTACAACAGCTCTGAATCCTGCTCTATCTTAAACCAATTTTATTGTCTCTGACACAGCTGGCCCCTAAGTCAGTTATCTCACTCAGGGTCTTCTCTTGCACTGACTCTTTACCTTTCCAAGCAAGCATGAAGTCCTCCAAGAACTGGACCCTCCTAGCAACATTCACAAAGAATGTCAGACAGACCTTCAAAATCCTTGCCTCCAAGGAGCAGCCGGGTTCTACCTTTTCAAGGACAGACATGTTTGTTCTCTTAGCAGTCCATGGTATATTCAATACTCTTCTCCAGCACAACAACTAAAAGACACAGATTCTTCTCCTTATCATCCTTAGTCATTGTCCAGCTCTCTGATGCATAGCAAATAGTTGAGAAGACCATGGCCTTGATCAGGCACACCTTAGTCTCTATACTGACAACAATGTTCTTCAGTACTCTGGAGAGGCCCCCTGACAGCAGATTTTACCAATGCAATTCATCTTTTGATTTCCTTGGTAGCTGTTGCTACCAAGAGTACTGACTGTGGAACCAAGCAAGCTGAAGCTGTTAACAACAATCTCAATCTCCATCTAGCATGATGCTCAAAATTGGCCCAGCTGTGAGAATCTTTGTTTTCTTGATGTTGAGCTGCAATCCATATTGAAGGCTGTAGTACCTGACCTTCTGCAGCAAATGCCTCAAGTCTTCAGTTTCATCAAGCAAGGTGAGCTGATGAGAAGTGGTAAATCCTTGGCCATTTGGTCTTAATGTCTCTATCTGAAAAGCTTGGAGAACAGGAAGCTCCTCCATCTTTTTAGTGACTACTACAGGCTCACATGACCAAGCACAGTAGCTGGCCAGGAAACAACAGCTCAGTCAGGACAAGAAAATGCCACAGAGCAGGCAGGCCCTGCAGTCTCAAGACAAAGGGCTGTTATGACTCTACAAGCTTACAATAACTTAAAGTTTAATAATGATGCAATGTTTGCTCACGCAAAGGGCTAAGTAATGAGGAAAAAATATCACCATCTTTCCTTTTCCTCACACAAGAAAAAGAATGGCATATAGTCAAAAGGGAAATCTCTTCATTAACTTGAACTATATGCCAATGACTTCTTGTTGGTTACAAAAATTAAATTTGTTATCCCTACTCAAACAAAATCCTTCTGGGAAGAAACACTGCCTAAGTGCTCCATAGACATGAATGAGGATGGTGAGTCTTTCTTTTTATTTCATGTTGTCAGAAAAGTTATCTTTTCTGGAAAAGGACATCATGCTTGAAAAAGTGAAGAGCAGGAGTAACACCTTTCTAAGAACGAACTGACAGTAGTGATTTCAACAATGAGAACATGCACAATAGGGATTTTGAGGCTGGAAAATCATCTGGCAGAGTTTTGTTCTGTGTACACAGGGTACTATGAGACACAGTCAACTACAAGGCACCTAACAAAAACTCAAAAAATGTGCTTAAAGGAAGTAGCTAAGAGAATATGCCATCCCCTTTCCCTTATGGATCAGGGTGAAGTCTCTCTCAGGGAGGAGTGATAGGGAATGGCAAAGGACACACTGACAAAGGAGATTAAACAGAACTGGCTTTGACAAGCACTGTGGCAATTGGACAATTAAAACAGACATTCGGAGGGCAGGGGAAGAAGAACAAACTGGGGAAGAGGTTAGAGAGAATGGTGCAGCAATGAAGGAATGAAAACCCAAAATCCCTGTAAATGTTCATTAATACTAATAAAATTTAATAATAAAAAAATGTGCTTAAAAAAGCACTTTGCATTCATTAATTAAAGGAATTTAGAAAGTAAACAAGCACTTAAACCTACACTTCAGATGACAAAGCAGTAAAGTTAGCAGAGAAAGAGCAAGCTCTAAGAGTATACCAGCTAACCAAGACCCAGGAAACACACAGCCTGGTCCAAAGGGACATCCAAGGACCAGTGGACCTTGACCAGAGGTCACCAAAAGTCACCTATGCAGCTTGTCTCACCCTGTAATCACCAGAACAAAGCCAAAACCCAAAACCAAATTTAGTATTATTGAACTGGTTTCAGCTCACAGCAAACCTAACAGGAGCAGACTGCCTCTAAGAAGAATGGGAATCCCAGAACATTTAATCGTGCTAATGTGAAAACTATACTTGGACCAAGAGGCAGTCGTCAGAACAGAGCAGGGTAACACTGCATGGTTCAAAATTGGGAAGGGTGTATGCCAGGGATGTGTCCTATCTCCATACGAGAGATGGGGCTCTATGAGGAGAAGTGTGGCGTCAGGATTGGTGGAAGATCTATTAACAATCTGTGTTATACAGATGACACAACCCTGCTTGCTGAAACTGAGGAGGGCCTCGTGCACTTGCTGCAGAGAGTCAAGGACTGCAGCCTTCAGTATGGACTGAGGCTCAATATCAAGAAGACAAAGATTCTCACCACTGGACCAGTTGGTAGCATCAGGATGGATGGCAAAGAGATTGAGATTGTTCACAACTTTAGTCTGCTTGGCTCCACGGTCAACACTCTTGGCACCAGCAGCCAGGAAATCAAAAAACGTACTGTGATGGGAAAGTCTGGAGACTAAGATGCGCCTGATACAGGCCATGGTCTTTGCAATCACTTGTTATGCATCAGAGAGTTGGACAATGAATAGGGAGGATAGAAGGAGAATTGATGCATTTGAGCTGTGGTGCTGGAGAAGAATATTGAATGTACTATGGACTGCCAAGAAAACAAACAGAGTCATCCTGGAGAGGGTTAAACCAGGCTACTCCTGGGAGGCAAGGATTCTGGGGCTTCGTCTGACATACTTTGGACATGCTGTAAGGCGGGACAGGTCCTTGGAGAAGGACATCATGCTTGGTAGGGTGGAGGGACAGCGCAAGAGGGGAAGACCCTCTATGAGGTGGATTGATTCAGTGACTGAGGTAATCGGGATGGGTGTGTCAGAGGCAATGCGATTGGCACAGGATAGAGCAGGGTTTAGGGCTGTTGCACATAGGGTCGCTATGAGTCGCAAACGACTCAACGGCACATAACAACAACAACAGTGAAAAGTATGTATACACAATCAAGAGCTAACATCATTCTCAATGAAGAAAGACTAAAAGCATTTTTCTTGCAAACAGGGACCAGACTAGGATGTCCAACAGTACTGTACTGGAAGTGCTTGGTAGGGCAATGTGACAAGAGAAGGAAATAAAAGGCATCCACACAGGCAAAGAGATGGTTAAACTATCACTATATGCAGATGATACAATAGTGTACACAGAAAACCCCAAAGACTAAACAAATAAATTGTTTGAGCTAGTAGGCCAATTTAGTAGAGTAAGATATAAAATCTATATCCAAAAATCAATGGGATTCATCTTAAGTAACAAAGAGATCTCAGAGAAGGAAACCAAGAAAGGAATACCATTTACAATACCCAACCACAAATTGAGGTACTTGGGAGTGAACCTAACTAGAGATAAAAAAAACCTATACAAAGTAAACAGAACATTTCTGCAAGACACAATAAAAGACTTAATTAAAGAAATGAGGGAAATGTGCCCTGCTCATGGATAGGAAGACTCAATATTATAAAAAAGGCAATCCTATCAAAAGCAATCTGCATGTTTAATGCAATCCCAATACAGATACTAAGTTTATTTTTCAAGGAGATCAAAAGGGAAATGGTCAAGTTTATTTAGAGAAGAAAAAGCCCCTGAATAAGCAAAACACTTCTGAGAAACAAAATGAAATAGCACTCTCTGACCTCAAAACCAACTACACAGCAGTAGTAAAGCTGCATGGTACTGGTACAATGACAGGCACATAAACCAATGAACAGAATTGAGAACCCAGAAATAGGCCCAGCTCTCTATCGCCAATTGATATTCAACAAGGAAATAAAACCTTTTAATTGGGGATATGGCAACCTTTTCAACAAAAGGTACTGTCAAAACTGGATCCAAAACAGGATCTAAATCTCACACCATATATAATATTGAATTCAATGAGGATCAGAGACCTGGGAGTAAAGCCCAGAATCATAAAGTTCATCAGAGACAAATTAGGATTAAGCTTAGAAGGGCTACTCTGTGGTATAAGGAAACTGCCAAATACACCAGAAATGCACAAAGAGGATAAAATTGATGGATGAGGATAAAATTGCTTAATGGGACCTGCTAAAGATTAAATCCCTATGTGTATCAAAAAAAAAACATTTTCTAACAGAGTGAAAGGAAAACTACTATTAGAAAAAAACATTTGGCAGTATCATTTCAGACAAGAGTCTCATATCAAAAGTTTATAGACTCCTACACGGCCTCCACATCCTCCACAAGAAAAAGACATGATCCAATTATAAAATGGTCAAAAGACATGGAAAGAATTTTCACAGAGGAAGATATTCGAATGGCAAACAGACACATGAAGAAATGCTCCAAGTCACTAGCAGTAAGAGAGATACAAATCAAAACCACAATGAGATACTGTCTCACTCCAGCAGCACTGACAAAGTTTAACAGGACAGCAAGTAATAAATGCTGGAGAGGATGGAATGAGATAAGAACTCTTACACTTTGTTGGTGGGATTGTAAAATGGTACAACCACTCTAGAAGGCAGTCTGGCATTTCCTCAAAAAGCTAAACATAGAAATTCCGTATAATCCAGGTATTCCACTGCTTGGAATATACCCTGGGAGAAAGAGAAGTGAGGCACAAACAGATACCTGCACACCAATGTTTAGCAGTGTTATTCACCATTGCAAGAACATGGAAACAGCCCAAATGTCCAACTACAATTGAATCGATTAAGACATTATGGTGGTGGTTGTTGTTGTTATGTGCCGTCGAGTCCTTTGCGACTCATAGCGACCCTATGTGCAACAGCCCTAAACTCTGCTCTATCCTGTGCCAATCGC
>NW_006400064.1:1887560-1889023 GCF_000299155.1 Elephantulus edwardii | reverse complement strand
AACAAGGAACTCATGCAATATTATTCAAAATGGGTGACCCTGGAGGACATTATGCTGAGTGAAGTATCTCAGTCACAAAAGGACAAATACTGCATGATGCCAGTGTTATAAAAAAGGACTGACCAAGGGGTTGGGGGGAGACTGAGAAAGATGAGTTCAATAATGTACACTGCATTGAAACAGATGAGGGAGAAAACTATTTAAAAGTGATATGTGATTGGGTATTTTTATCATGACAGGAGTTCAGAGCAAAGGCTGCATAATGGAGTGGACCTGGGGGGTAGCATTGTAGAACAATGAAAGAATTTTTCTTTTACTTTTCCAAGATGGTAGTGTGCTGGGGACAAGGGCTGGGAGGGGAGAAAGGTTCGACAATGAATGAATGGAAATCCAAAGTTTAATTTTTCACTGAAATTGTTGTTGTTGTTGTTTTTATGTGCCATTCGAGTCGCTTGCGACTCACAGCGACCCTATGAACAAGAGCTCTCTACACTCTTCTATCCTGTGCCAACCTAGCCATCTCAAACGCACTTATTCCCACCTCTCCAGTCACAGAATCGATCCATCTCATCAAAGGTCTTTCTCTCCATCGCCGCCCCTCCACTCTGCCAAACATGATGTCCCTCTCCAAGTACCACTCCCTTCTTGCAACATGCTCAAAATATGTCAGATGAAGCTTCAGAATCCTTGACTCCAGGAAATATTCTGGCTTCACCCTCTCCAGGACAAACCTGTTTGTTCTCCTAGCAGTCCATGGTATATTCAACTCTCTACTCCAGCACCACAGCTCAAAGGCATCATCAATTCACTACCATCCCTAGTCACTGTCCAACTCTCTGATGCATAGCACGTAATTGCGAAGACTATAGCCTGGATCAGGTGCATCTTAGTCTCCAGTCTGACATCGTTGCTCTTCAGCACTCTTGAGAGGTCCCTCACAGCCGACTTTCCCAATGCAATTCGTCTGTTGATTTCCTGGCTGCTGTTACCAAGAGTGTTGACCGTGGAGCCAAGTAAACTAAAACTGTTAACTATCTCAATCTCTTCACCATCCATACTGATGCTGCCAATTGGCCTAGTGGTTAGAATCTTTGTTTTCTTGATGTTGAGAATCAGTCCAGATAGGAGGCTGTAGTTCTTGATCTTCTGCAGCAAGTGCTTCAGGTCCTCCTCAGTTTCAGCAAGCAGATTTGTGTCATCAGCATAACGCAGGTTGTTGATGATTCTTCCACCAATTCTAAAGCCACATTCCTCTTCGTATAACCCAGCGTTTGGATGATCTGTTCTGCATACAGATTGAAAAGGTATGGAGACAGAATACATCCCTGATGAATCCCCTTCTTGATTCTGAACCATGTAGTGCCTCCTTGCTCTGTTCTGACAACTGCCTCTTGGTCCGAGTATAACTTTCACATTAGCACAATCAAATGTTCTGGGATTCCCATTCTTCTCAGAGTCAGCCA
>NW_006400064.1:1793434-1870429 GCF_000299155.1 Elephantulus edwardii | reverse complement strand
AGACATTGGGGGGGGGGGGGAAAGAAGAACGAACTGGGGAGGAGGGTGGAGAAAACAGTGCAACAATGAATGAATGAAAACCCAAAATCTCTGTAAACGTTCATTAAAACTAATAAAATTTAATAAAAAAAAATGAAATGGAATCACTCTATGGAGAATAATTTGGCAAAAATCTATCAACACTGACCCTCTAACACAGTTACGCCCTTTTGGGGTTCTACCCTACACATCTACCTGGACATACAGGAGACTGATGCTCAGACTGCTCATTCCAAAAACGTTATGAAAACCAATATATTGGAAGTAATCCATATACATTTCCAGAAGGAATGATATTATAAACAAATATGGAGAAGTTTCACAATGGACTCAAGTGAGAAAGAGAGAGAGAAAGCTGTATATTGACAGGGGGAATCCCAGAATAAAACATAAAATTAAAAAAGCAAGATGAAGGGCAATGTGTATGGCACGCTGTCCTTTATTCCACAAATCGGGAGAAACATGAATATAAATGTGTGTCTGCTTTTGTATGCCTGAAGAAAAATGAGAAGGCTATTCAAACTACTCAAGTGGCTATCTGTTAGCAACAAGAGCAAAGCATTGAGAACAACGTAAGGGGAAGATCTCTTGAAGTATGTCTTTTATTTTAGAATTATGTGAATGGGTTGTCTATTCAAAGAACATTTAATTTAAAAATAATATCCCATCATCAGTTGGGGGGGGGGAGTGACCCTAAAATTAAGCCAAACATGATACCTTAAATACTCTGAATCAGTTTCAATTGCCAGTGCAAAGGGGAGCATACATGTAAAGCACACCTTTTCAATGGGAGTGACTGGCCCGCCTATAGTCTAAGGCCAACTCTATGGCATGTCTGACTAGAGGAAAGCCAAGCACTGCCCACTGAAAAAGTGGGTGGGAAGCAACTACCACACATCCTGGAATCTGTCTAGCCCTTCCTACCTCACTTTGGTCTGCACAAAGCCTTCCAGGCAGCTCCGTCCCACCACATTACACCAAACCTGCTGGTCTGCTTTTTCTCCCATGGTGATCTCCCCTGGGCAGCCTAGATTCACACACAAAACCAGCCCATGCAACCCAACATCTGCTTCTCACCAAATGAAGGAAAAGGGAAAGAGATGTGAGTACTGCCTGTACAACAGAAGGGTAGGAACTCCAAATGAGCACAATATCTATGCAGCAGGAGGGAAGAAGCTTCACGTGAGTGCACTACCTGCACAGCAGGAGGGCAGGCACTCCATGTGAGTGCACTACCTGGGCAGTAGGAAGGAGGTAGGAGCTCCATGTGAGCACACTACCTAGGCAGGAGGTACGGGGCAGGAGGGTAGGAGCTCCATGTGAGCATACTACCTGTGCAGCAGGAGGAGGGCAGGAGCGCCATGCAAGCACACTACTTGGGCAGCAAGTACAGGCCAGGAGCTCCATTGACCCCTGACCCTCAAAGAGCTCACCTGACAGACACCTACGGGACACAGAACAACAGGACCAGGTTCTCGGACCAAGCCTGATGAGATCTAGGGAACTCAAACACAAAATACTCTTGAAGAACAATAAGTAAAAAGAGGAGTTGTGAGGTGCAGGCAGGTAAAGAAAAGGGGTAAGAAATATGAGTTTTCCAACAAATATACTATAGAGTAGGAAGAAGGATTGGCCATCTACTTCTGAAATTACAGGCCTTGGAAAACCCTATGTACAATAGAGCACACTTAGACTACCATTTGGACTAACAGACATGGCAATTGAAACTGAGATCTTAGAAATGAAAACACAGAGGAAGAAGAATAGCTGTCACACTGGTGACTGGAACATGGAATGTGAGAAGCACAAATGTAGGAAAATTGGACATTGTTAAGAATGAAATGGAACACATAAATATTGACATACTAGGTATTGGCAAAATGAGATGCCTTGGCATGGTACATTTTGAATCAGATGAAAATGGGGTTGGTTTCATAATTAAAAAGTCATTTCTAGATCTATCCTGAAATATAATGTGATGAGCGACAGGATAATATCCATATGCATACACAGAAGTCCAGTCAATACCACTATCATTCAAATATATGCAACAACTAGAGCCAAAGAGGAGGAAACAGAAGATTTCTACCAACTTTTGCAGTCAGAACTTGATCAAACATGCAATCACGATGCATTAATAATAATGGGCGACTGGAACGCAAAAGTTGGGAACAGGGAAGAAGGATCAGTAGCTGGAAAACACGGGCTCAATGAGAGAAATGAGGCCAGTGATAGAATGATAGAGTTCTGCACATTCAATGATCTATTCATTGCAAATACCTTTTATAAGAAACATAAACGCAGGCTATACACATGGATCTCACCTGATGGTATGCATAGGAATCAAATTGATTACATTTGTGGAAAAACTCTCTGGAGAAGCTCAATATCAGCAGTGAAAACGAGGCCGGGTTCTGACTGTGTGACAGACCACCAACTACTCATACGCAAGTTCAAGCTGAAGTTGAGGAAATTAAATCAAGAACACGGGAACCAAGATTTGACCTTAAGTCTGTCCCACTCGAATTTCAAAACCATCTCAGGAACAGGTTTGAGGCCTTGAGTATCAATGAGTGTAGACCAAATGAGCTCTGGGAGGATATCAAGAAAATCATCCATGAAGAATGCAAAAGATTATTACAAAAACTGAAGAAGAAGAAAAGACCAAGATGGATGTCAGATGAGACTCTGAGTATTGCATTAGAGCACTGAGAAGCCAAAGCTAAAGGAAGAAATCAAGACATCAAAGAGCTGAATAGAAAATTTCAAAAGGCAGCTCGGGACAACAAAGCAAGATACTATAATGAAATGTGCAGAGAACTGGAGTAAGAAAATCAAAAGGGCCAGACTCACTCAGCATTTCTTAAGCTGAAGGAGTTGAAAAACAAATTCAAGCCACGGGTGGCAATACTTAAAGATAATTTGGGTAGAATGTTAAATGATCCAGGAAATATCAAAAGAAGATGGAAGGAGTACACACAGTCACTGTATCAGAAGGAATTGGCTGACACAGAGGAATTTCACGAAATAACATATAAGAAAGAATCTATGGTGATGAAGGAGGAAGTTTAAGTTGCTCTGAAGGAATTGACAAAAAACAAGGCCCCAAGAGTTGAGAGCATACCAATTGATTTATTTGAACAAACAGATGCTGCCCTGGATATACTCACTAAGTTGTGCCAGGAAATCTGGAGGACAGCCAGCTGGCCAAATGACTGGAAGAGAGCGATATTTGTTCCCATTCCAAAGAAAGGTGATCCAACAGAGTGTGGAAATTATCGAACAATATCACTGATATCACATGCGAGCAAGATTCTGCTAAAAATTATCCAAAAACGTTTTGGAACAATATGTCAATAGAGAACTGCCAGATGTGCAGGCTGAATTTAGAAGAGGCCATGGTACTAGGGATATTACAGCTAATGTTAGATGGATCTTGGCAGAAAGCAGAGAATACCAGAAGAATGTCTATCTGTGCTTCACTGACTACACAAAGGCTTTTGACTGTGTGGATCACAACAAGCTATGGCTAACTCTGAGAAGAATGGGAATCCCAGAACATTTGATTGTGCTAATGCGAAACCTATACTTGGACCAAGAAGCAGTGGTCAAAACAGAGGAGGGAGACGCTGGATGGTTCAAAATCAAGAAAGGGGTCAGTCAGGGATGTATTTTGTCTGCATACCTTTTCAATCTGAATGCAGAACAGATCATCCGAGATGCTGGGCTGTACAAGGAGGAATGCAGCATCAGGATTGGTGGGAGAATCAACAACAACCTGCATTATGCAGATGACACAACCCTGCTTGCTGAAACTGAGGAGGACCTAAAGCGTTTGCTACAGAAGGTCAAGGACTGCAATCTTCAGTATGGATTGAAGCTCAACATCAAGAAAACAAAGATTCTCACCACTGGGCCAATTGGCAGCATCAGTATGGATGGTGAAGAGATTGAGATAGTTAACAATTTTAGTTTACTTGGTTCCACAGTCAATGCTCTTGGTAACAGCAGCCAGGAAATCAGGAGATGAATTGCATTGGGAAAGTCAGCTGTGAGGGACCTCTCAAGAGTACTGAAGAGCAACGATGTCAAGCTGGAGACTAAGGTTCGCCTTATCCAGGCTATAGTCTTTGCAATTACATGCTATGCATTGGAGAGTTGGACAGTGAATAGGGATGAAAGAAAGATAATTGATACTTTTGAGCTGTGGTGCTGGAGAAGAGTGTTGAATATACCATGGACTGCTAGGAGAATAAACTGGTTTGTCCTGGACAGGGTGAAGCCGGAATGCTCCTTGGAGTCAAGGATTCTGAAGCTTCTTCTGACATACTTTGGGCATGTTGCAAGGAGGGAAAGGTCCTTGGAGAGGGACATCACGTTTGGGGGAGTGGAGGGACGGTGCAGGAAAGGAAGACCCTCGATGAGATGGATCGATTCTGTGAGTGGAGTGGTGGGAATGAGTGTGTTTGAGACGGTGAGGTTGGCACAGGATAGAACGGCATTTAGGGCTCTTGTACATAAGGTCGCTGTGAGTCGCAGACGACTTGATGGCACATAACAACAACAACATACTATAGAGGGGAAGTCTTAGCTCAAGCTTTCCCTCCACCCTTCAACAAAGCCCTACTCTCTCACCAGTCTCATCCCTTCTCACCAATCCCTTCCAGCCAGCCCACCTTTTGCTTTCCAGCATAGAGTACACCAGGAACAGGAGAGGTACACAATCAATTAATTCAATCAAAAAAGAAGGGAAGTATAAAAAAAGGGAAAACAAAAGCTGCAAGTGAAAATGAAAAGACTGAGATTCAGCTCTCTGATAACGTCCCTCTGAAATGCCTTGATACTCAGAAGATGCTAAATTGGTAAGATACTGCTCTCATATTAGACAATGAAATCAGCAAAACCCTATTTTCTCATCGCCTACTAAAAAAAAATCTTAGGTTGACCAATTCCTAATTACATTTCCATTGCACTGAATAGGTAATTAAAAAACAACCTTAAATTTTGACAGCAATTCTGCATCCAATGTGCTACAGAGTTTAGTTCTCTTAAGGAAGATATAGTACTTGTTTCCCCTTTCCAAATTTTAAATTTCTTTTTTTTCTTACCAGTAGGAAAAAAAGAAAATTCCTTCATTATTAGCCCATTGACTTTGTTGTTGTTAAGTGCCGCTGAGTCACAGATGACCCATAGTGACCCCATGAACAAAAGTATTGAGCACAAAACTTTCACCTTTTCTCCAAGTTCACAGAGTTTCCAGAGGCAAGCTGTTTTTGGAAGTGGATGCCATTTCTGCTTCCAACCATTGACTTTAAGACAATTTCAACTCCTAATTAGAACTGGGACAGGTAGAACTACCCAACAGTTCCCAAGGCTATAATCTTTAGGGAAGCAAAATGCCACCCCTTTATCCACAGATTGGCAACTCCAAATTGCCAGCTGCAGCCAAGCATTCTCACCACTGTACCACAAGGGTATCTGATTCCTTTATCATAACCTATAAAGTTCTATCAATAGGATGTGTCAAATATTCACAAGCTGATCAAGTAGCCCACAAACACGCACATCCACTTGATGAGTATGTACGGAGTCATGCCCAATTCAAACCCGAAGCTGAACAAAACTGCTCCACCACTTCCTATTGTCCTTCCAGCACTTGAAATCCTGTGAAGGACTTTTATTGAGGTTAACTCAGTCAATGTCCAGGTAGGTCTATTCCCATTGGCCAACAATCAAAGATCACTCCACTTTGACAGTCTATATGTAAAACGGAATACTGGATATGGGTACAATATAGGCTACTCTGACCCTGGGGTGATCCACTGCCTGGATCAGAGTAAGCTGGTAAATGTCAAGCACATTTGTTGAGAAATTGGCTGCTTTCCCTTCTGGAAACTGATGGAGAAGAAGACAATAAGCCATTTAGTAAACCAGTGTCAGCACCCTGTACCAACTTCACATCCTCAACCTGACCACCTCACTACTGAGACACTACACACAGCCACCAACTGAAGGTTGTCCTCACCCAGAAATGAAAGACCTTGAAGGCACAGAGCTGCAGAAAGGGGCACAGTGAGGGCTTCACAATCCCTCAGCCCCACCCTTTCATCTATGTAAATCTAAAACTCATTGCTGTCCACTTGGAATCAACTGACAGTTGACCCGCCAGCTGGTTTCCAGAGACTATAAATCTCATAGGAGGAGAATGCTCATGTTTCTACTGCAGAACAATTGGTGGATTCAAACCACCTATCTTTAAGTAAGCAGCAGTGGCTCACCTGAGTTCTTCATTTATTTAATAGATGGTAAACTAAAATAGAAAGCATTAAGCGGCCTAGCACCTGAGGTACATGCAATGTTATCACAGACCTTTGGTACCTGTCCAATCCTAAGTCACCTCGTTCCCATCAGACCTGGTTCTCCTCCTTTACACCCTGGCAGCCATCCAAGCCAGTGTTTACTCATCCAATCTTTCTCAATCCAAATGGATAAAAAGCATAAGAAACCAAATGCACTCTCTCGTAATAATCCATCCCATGCTGCTCTGAAATCTCTAGAGGCTGCAGACCTTCCTACTACCACAGCTCAGAGAGAAGACAAATCAAAGGAGGCATCTGAGCTCTTCCCCACATAGCCACTCCCAGGAAAGTTGGAGACCATCCTAGGATAGTCATGCAGGCTGGGACAGCCAAGCAGGCCATAGACCAGTGCACTTTAAAACTATCTACATTGTCTTTCGCCCATCCACCCAAGATGCCGAAAGGAAAGAAGGCCAAGGGGAAGAAGGTGGCCCTGGCACCCGCCGTGGTCAAGAATCAGGAGGCCAAGAAGGTGGTGAATCCCTTGTTCAAGAAAGGGCCCAAAAACTTTGGCATCAGGCATCCAAGCCAAAAGGGACCTTACCCTCTTCCTCAAATGGCCCTGCTACATCCAGCTGCAGCGGCAGAGGGCATTCCTCTACAAAAGACTCAAGGTGCCACCTGCCATTAGCCAGTTCACCCAGGCCTTGGACCGCCAGACAGCTACTCAGCTGCTGAAGCTGGCCCACAAGTGCCGACCAGAGACCAAGAAGGAGAAGAAGCAGAGGCTGCTGGCCCGGGCTGAGAAGAATGCTGCTGGCAAAGGAGACACCTCCACCAAGAGACCTTTCCAACCCCCCGTCCTCCGTGCAGGGGTGAATACGATCACCACCCTGGTGGAGAAGAAGAAGGCCCAACTAGTGGTGACCGCACATGATGTGAACCCCATAGAGCTGGCGGTCTTCCTGCCGGAAGATGGGTGTTCCCTACTGCATCATCAAGGGCAAGGCCAGGCTGGGCCACCTTATCCACCGGAAGACCTGCACCACTGTTGCCTTCATGCAGGTGAACCCAGAAGATAAAGGCACTCTGGCGAAGTTGGTAGCATCAGAACCAATGACAACGACAGATATGATGAGATCCGCCGCCACTGGGGAGGCAATGTCCTGGGGCCCAAGTCAGTGGCCCGCATCACCAAGCTGGAGAAGGCCAAGGCCAAAGAACTCGCCACCAAACTGATCTGATGTACACAGCAACTATTCTGTACATAAGAATAAACTTATTCCACCATCTGCCACTTGACCTGTGGGTTAGAAAAAAAAACAAACCTATCTACAATACTAACCCTTCAATTTTTACAGTCCAAAAGGACCAAACATGCACTCAAGATGCATTAATTATTAAGGGTGATGGGATGCAAGAGTTGGAAACAATAAGAAAGGAATGGTAGGCAGGGAGTATGCTCCTAGTGACACAAAGGTTGGACAAAGAATGATATAATTTGTATAGTTAATGATTTATTCCTTTTAAATGCCTTTTTTAAAAAATGCAAAAGGTGACTTTACATGTAGACCTCAACTGATGAACTGCACAGGACTCTACATCCATGAAAAGAATCACTGGAGAAGCTCAATATCAACAGTCAAAAGGCCAGGTGCTGACTGTGGAAAAGGCCATCATCAGGTGCAAGTTTAATTAAAGCTGAATAAAAATAAACAATTTCACAAGAACCAAAATACAACCCTGCGTCTCTCCCACCTTAATTTAAAAATCAGCTCCAGAATAGGTTTGATATATTGAACATAATGATCAAAGACAAGTTATGGATGGCATCAAAGATATAATCCATGAAGAGAGCAAAAAGTTCTTAAGGAGAAAGAAAAGGCAAAAATAGATGACAGTAGAGACCCTGAAAATTGCACCAAGAGCATCAAGAAGCCAAAACAAAGGATAACAACACAGAAGTAAAAAAGACAAACAGAAGATTTCAAAGTGCAGCTTGAGAAGACAACAAACTATTTTAACAGAACATGTAAAGAAATTAATTTGGAGAATAAAAAGAGAACTTACTCAGTATTTCTCAAATCAAAAGAACTGAAAAAACAAACAAAAAGAACTGAAACACAAATTCAAGCCTCAAGTTGCAATACTGAAACATGCCATGGGCAAAATCTTGACAGATCTAGGAAATATCAAAAGAAGACACAGAGTCACTGCAGCAAAAAGAATTGGTTAACACTGAAAGTTTTCAAGAACTACCATACGAACAGGAGCCAATGGTAATGAAGGAAGAAGTTTACACTGCAATGAAGGCATTGGCAGAAAATAGTCCCAGTAATGGATCTTATACCAACTGACATGTTTCAAATTACAGATACAACCCTGGACATGCTCACTAGTTCACGCCAAGAAATCTGGAAGATAGCTCTTTGGCTGACTGTCTAGAAGAGATCCATATTTATTCCCATTCCCAAGAAAGGTGATCCAAAAGAAAGCAGAAATTATTGAGTATCACATGCAAGCAAAATACTGATCCATCCAGAGAACAGTCCTTTGACAAAGAATTGCCAGATATTCAAGCTGGATTTAGAAGAGGCTATGGCACCACTGATGATATTACAAATGTCAGATGGATCCTAACTGAAAGCAAAGAATACCAGAAAAATGTCTATTTGTGCTTTATTATTTGTTTACTATGCAAACACATCTGACTGTGAGGACCATAAAAAATTATGGCTAACATTAAGAAGAATGGGAATCCTATACCTAAAGCATATGTCCACTTGCTGTACAGAGGTTAACTCGTGGTTGCTGTGAAGCTGAATACTTTTACCCGCGCTGGACAGTGTTTGGTGAAGCTCCCTGATTAAAACAAGGCTTGGAAGCAGGAGTGGCATCCACTTCTACAAAAGCTTGCCTCTGGAAACCCTATGAACCTGGAGAAAGGACTAAAGTTATACAGGAAGTATTCAGGACTTCGTTCATAGGGTCGCTAGGAGTCACCTGCGACTTGACGGCACTTAACAACACTACCACCACCAACAGCATAGAGAAAGAGAGAGCAAGCAGTCAGCCTAGCGGACAGAAAGCCATGCTCCCAAGCCAAAGGTGGGTGACTTGACTCCGCGGTCCTCAGGCCTGCCTTTAATTGTTTTTGGTGAAACATTCTTCTAGGTCGTGTAACCCTGGTATGTCCACTTGATGTACAGAGGTAACTCACGGTTGCTGTGAAGCTGAATACTGTTACCCATGGTGGACAGTGTTTGGTGACGCTCTCTGATTGAAACAAGCTTGGGAGCTTGCCTCTGGAAACCCTGGAAACCTGGAGAAAGGACGAAAGTTATACAGGAAGTGTCCAGGACTTCGTTCATAGGGTCGCTAGGAGTTGCCTGCAACTCAATGGCACTTAACAACAACATACCTAAAGCAAGAAGCTGTTGTCCCAATAAAGCGAGGGGACGCTGCTGTTGTTGTTATGTCCTGTCAAGTCGCCTGCAACTCACATGTACCCTATGTACAACAGTTTTAAACCCTGCTCTAATAGTTTAAAAGACAAGAAAGGTATGCATACAAGCTATAAGCTCTCTCCATATCTACTCAATTTGTACCCTGAGCAAATCATTTAAGAAACTGGACTCTAGGAAGAAGAGTGCAGTAACAGAATTGGAGAAAGAATAATCAATAACCTGTGTTATGGAGATGACACAAATTGAGGACTTGAAACATTTGCTGAAGAAGATCAATGACTACAGCCTTCAATATGGATTGCATCTCAACATCAAGAAGACTAAAATCCTCACCACTGGATAGATAAGCGACATCATGACAGATAAATGACTGAAGTTGACAATTATTTCATCTCCTTTGGATCCACAACAAACACCTTTCATACCAGAAGTCAGGAAGGAAGGAGATCAGGAGACATGTTGTTGCACAGGGATTTCTCCAAATAAATGAGGAACAATGATGTCAGTTTGAAGACAAAGGTGTGCCTGATTCAGGTCATGGTCTTTTCAATTACTTGTCATGCATCTGAGAACTGGACAATGAATAAGGATGAAAGAGGAAGAATTGATGTCTTGGAGCCTTCGTGTTGGAGTACAGTACTGACAGGCCCCTGAACTGGCAAAAGAACAAACAGCTATGCCTTAGACAAAGTGCAACCAGAAGCTTTATCTCACATACTTTGGGCATGTTGTTAGAAGAGGTTATTCTTTGGAAAAGAACATCATGCTTGGGAAGGTCGGTGAAAGAGAAGAAGACCTTCAACGAGATGGACTGATACAGTGACTGAAGCAATGGGCTCAAGTATGTCAGAGATGAGGAGGACAGCACAAGGTAGGATATGGCTCAGATCTGTTCTTCACAGGGTCGCTATGAGTTGTACTCAACTCAATAGCACCCAACAACGGTCACCTCTTACAGGAAACATACCAAACAGTCTTTCCTACTACGGTGTGCTTTGAGGCTCAGAGCCTACAACCATGAAAACACTCTCAAAGCCTAAGACTTCCAAAAGCCTGCCTAGAAACACTGCATGGCAGTCTGTTTTGGTTTGGCTGACATCAACGAGAGTGGAGAACAAAAGTCATCAAAATATAAAAATAATTTGTGTGTTTTGCTTTGTAGTGGGGGTAAAGCTGGTTTAATTTTGCTTAAAGCAACTTTTGCTTCTCTTTTGTCAAATTTTAAAATCTACCCAATATTTGCATTTAGGCTTCAGATTTCTAGTATTACTTCTATATTTCTTCTCTAAAAATATTTTAAAATGTTTTAAATCAAGGGAAAATGCATTTCAAAATTTATTTTTCTAAAGTACTCTCCAAAAAAATTACTAGTATTGAGTCAAAACTGACTCAGAGCTGACCCTGGGGGAATAGGTTCTCAAAACTATAAATTGCATGGGAAGAGACCGTCTTTCACCCTCAGAGTCAATCATGGATTCAAGCCCCCAGAGAGTTCCTATCATTAGGCAGCTAGGCTACCAGAGCTCAAATCAGTCACAAAGAGCACATTTTAACTTTGATCTTTATATGCAGGGCTGTCATCTACACTCTCTAGCTAATTAGATGCAGGTGTGGAACCTGGGACTTCAATGGTCCACATGACTTTGCTATACTGTCACAACACGGTGCCACCACAAGGCAGGCCTAGAGCCTCAGAGTACTCACTCCATTTGTCCAGAAACAGACCTGCCTACTGTGGTCTGGTAGATGAATCCTTCAGAGCTCTCCCACTGACTGTCACTTCAAGGAAAACCAAAAGAAACACCACATTCCGCTTTACTGAGCATAAGTGAGTTCAGACCACTTTTCCTTTGGTTCACTTATTCTTCTTATTTAAAGCAGTCATAGGAAAGTAATACAGCAAACAAGATAATTTTTAGAAAGAGGCATAAAAATGCATTCATGGACCGGGATTCTCATCCATGGGGGGCCACTTCTTCCAATCCAAATTGAAAAAAGTAGTGACTGGGGCCCCAGCTCAAGACCCAGCATGGCACCTAGGACATAGCTGCTTCCAGCATGTGCCCAATTTAACCATGAAGCCCCTCCCTACACAGTCTGTTATTAAGTGACTTGTGTCTTCCCAAAATCCTAACCCTCAACCAAATGGATTGACAGTGAGCGCTGCAATGGGTTCAAGTATATAAAAAATAATGAGGAATGCACAAGATAGGACAGGATTCAGACCCTAGGAGTTGCTGACAACTCAATGGTACCTAACAACAAAAACTGTGGCTGGAATCCCATTTGAGAATGTAAGAACATCATTATTAATGAAAGGTGTATCCTAAAAGTAGATTAAGCAAGACAGCAGAGATTAGGGAAAAGAGATTCCAAGCCACATAAAGTAGACACTGAAAGGAAATAAAGACTTTCTTCCAGAGTCCACAAAGAAAGACCTCTCTCAGTTGTTAGCACCCTGGATTCAGCCTTCTAGCTTAATAAACTGTGAGAAAATAAATTCCTGCTTGTCAAAACTATTCACTTGTGGTATTTCTGTTACAGCAACACTGGGTAAGCACAGCACAGCCCCAAGTAGCACTACTGTAAAAGAAGAAGGTCGTGGGGCCAGCACAGCAGAATGAGGAGAACTTTTGAAGGCTGGAAGGGTTCTGAGACAAATCCAGAATCAACTACCAGGGTGGAAAGAACTATACTGACACTTCCAAGGCCCGATCAACCTGTGAAGTTCTCTAAAGACTTGTGGAATACTGTTATTTGTTAATAAGGGAGTTCTACTCCCATGGGGCCTGTGACTACAATGTCAGCAGAAACATCACCGAGGACCCTGAAGGCTTCTTAGTCTGGGGAAGAGTAGAAGACTCTCAAGACCACCCCTGATGCTCTTTAGGACCTTGGGAAGCACCTTCAGCACCCCCCTAAAGCCACATACAGGGATGGCACTCACCCACTCTCTCTTCTTCAGGTGCTCCCAACACCTAAGTACAAAGATGATGTCAGTTTTTAATAGCAGATATACATTACAGAGAAGATCTTCACAGACCTCGTTTTCAGATCAGAGTTGCTCTGAGCACATGGAAGACCCACAATCTTGCCCTCCAAAAAGACAGTGAAAACCACGGACCACTTGTCAGCCCCTGAAGCACTTGGTCGGCTTGCCCTGCACAGCCAAGCTTCTGCCTACCTTTCCAGTTCATCTACTTCCTGTCCTGGCTCACATCCAGCACGCTGCCAGGCTGCCCACTTGAACCACCTGCACTGTACAAGCCTGAACTCTTCTTTGCTCTTGATACTCCAGAACACCCATGTTTTCTCCAAGATTCTACTTCAACACCCTTTCATCTGAAGGCTTCTGCAGCTATGGCCCAATCTGCATAATAGATACCTTTCTAAACATCTCACCAGCCCCCTCTCTAGGCTGACAGGAGAGGTGTTGTCTATAAATCAATGGACCCTCTGAGCCAAGTTAGCTGTCTGAGGCAAGAAAGTGTATGTATTCTTCATTGTATTCTGAGCATTTCAGTATACCATACAGATATTTAATTCAATAAAAGATTAATAATTTGGGTTCTAAATTGTTCATTTTTACCAGAAATAGCACATATCTAGATATGCATTAAACACACTGTGTTTAGACTTTGACTAACAGATTTGTTTAAATTAAAAATTCTAAATTATAACTCCCTGTAAGTAAAATATTTTAAAGAAATATGGGGTTAAATTGTACAATGACTGTCTACTGCAGTCCAGGAAGGAACTAAGACCACAGGTTTGAACAAATCTACAGGAATAACTACAGGAACTAACTGAAATCAGGTTGAAGGAAGACCATACAAGCAGATTACAATCTGAGCCCCTACCTTCAATGGGATTATACTCCTTTCTAAACTATTTCTTTTTTTTTTTTTTACTTTGAAAATTTTATTGAAGTGAAAGTTTACAAAGCATATTGGTTTCCATGCAATCATTTTGCTTAATAACATTATTTTGAATACCCACAGTGTAACAGTATTTTTCTCCCTCCCTCCCTGAGATTCTATTTCTTTTTTTAAAAACTGGCTCTAACATGAATCCAGCCACTCTCCCTATCTATCTTTGATCCATTCCATCCTGCCTGCCATTCACCCTCTGCCTCTGAGCCTCCCCCTCCCAGGCCTTCTATAAAAGCTCACAGTCCCCACACTGTACTACCGCAAGGGCTTCCCAGTCCTAATAGCACCAAATTCCTCCTAAGACACTACCAGAAACTACCCAAAACAGAGACATCACTGCTGATGTCAAATGGATCCTGGCTAAAAATAGAGCACCACAAGATTTTGTCTACCTTGTTTTATTGACTATGCAAAGGCATTTATTTGACTCTATGTATCACAACAAACTATGGCTAAAAGTGAGAAGAACAGAAGGCCCAGGACACTTAACTATATTCAATACAAAATCTGTACTTAGATCAAGATGCTATTGTACAAACAGAACAAGGGAACACGGTATGGGAAGAGTATGTGTCAAAGCTGTAACCTTTCTCCATACCTATTCAACTATATGTTCAACAGATAATCTGGGAAGCCAAACTCCACGAATAATGTGGCATCATGATTAGAGGAAGACTCATCAACAGCCTACGTTATGGAGATGACAAAATCTTACTTGCTGAAAGTAAGGAGGACTCAAAGTGCCTGCAGCAGAAATCAAAGACTATACTTAGACCAAGAGGCAGTCGTCAGAACAGAGCAAGGATACACTGCTTTGTTCAAATTTGGGAAAGGGGTACACACCAGGGATGTGTCCTATCTCCATACTTTTTCTTTTTTTTTTTAATTAATTTTATTATTTTGTGTGTGTACCTTCAAATCAGATCTGACTGGTACAGAAGGAGATTGCCCCTCCTTCTCTAGCAGAGCCATCTGGTGGTATCTCCATACCTTTTCAACCTATATGCAGAACAAATTATCTGGGAGGCTGGGCTCTATGAAGAGAAGTGTGGCATCAGGATTGGTGGAAGATCCATCAAGAATCTGCATTATGCAGATGACACAATCCTGCTTACTGAAACTGAGGAGGACCTGAAGCCCTTGCTGCAGAGGGGCAAGGACTGCAGCCTTCAATATGGATTGAGGCTCAATGTCAAGAAGATAAAGACTCTCACCACTGGACCAACTGGCAGCATCAGGATGGATGGTGAAGAGACTTGAGTTTGTTCACAGCTCTAGTTTGCTTAGCTTTACAGTCAACACTCTTGGCACCAGTAGCCAGGAAATTAAAAGACATATTGGAATGGGAAAGTTTGCTGTTAGGGACCTCTCCAAAGTACTGAAGTGCGTGCATCTGATACAGGCCATGGTCTTTGCAATCACTTGTTACGCGTCAGAGAGTTGGACCATGACTAAGGAGGATAGAAGGAGAATCGGTATCTTTGAGCTGTGGTGCTGGAGAAGAGTACTGAAAACAACATGGACTGCTAAGAAAGCAAACAGGTTCATCCTGGAGAGGGTTAAACTGGGCTGCTCCTTGGAGGTAAGGATTCTGAGGCTTCATCTGCCATACTTTGTTTTAAGGATGGATCAGTCCTTGGAGAGGGACATCATGTTTGGGAGGGTAGAGGGACAGTGTAAGAGGAGAAGACCCTCTATGAGGTGGACTGATTCACTGACTTGGGTAATCGGGGTGGGTGTATAGGAGACAGTGCGGTTGGCACAGGACAGAGTAGGGTTTAGGGCTGCTGTACACAGGGTCGCTATGAGTCACAAGCAACTCAACGACACATAATAACACCACCACTAGGCCAACAGTGGAACAGGTAACATTATGACAGACTGAGAAAAGATTGAAACTGTTAATGATCTCATCTAACTTGGATCCACTTGGTACCAGCAGTCAGGAGATCAGGAGATGTACTGCCTTGGGCAACGCCATTGTCAAGGACCTCTTCAAACAATGAAGAACAATAATGTCAGTCTTAAGACTAAGGTGTGCTTGATTCTGGCCATGGTCTTTTCAATTACTTGCTAATACATCTGAAAGCTAGACAGTGAAAAAGGATGACAAAAGAAGAACTGTTGCTTCTGAGTTGTGGTGTTGGAGAAGAGTACTGAATATCTCATAGACTACCAAAAGAACAAACAGGTACATCTTAGGAAAGGTACACCCAGAGTGCACATCCAAGTAGCTACTTGGACACATCCTGTAACACACATACTTGTGATCCTGGGCAGGGAAAGGAGTTGCTGTCACATTTGACAAGGCTCTGAAATAAAGCAGGCTGGGGCTGGATTCAGGTCCTGGCAGCCACAGGCTATGTACACTTGAGCAGGTTTACCTTCACAAGTTCCATCTTGCTCATCTGAGAAAAGCCTACTTCCAGGGTGGTTATGAGAGAAATGACTACAGAGTGATGCCATGCAATCACCATACTTTACACATATGAGTTATAGGTTTGGAACCAACAACCCCTGTGTTATATGTCAGGGTGTTCTATGCAAAACTGTACTGATTGTGGATTCAAGTAAGATAAAATTGTTGATAGTTTAAATCTTTTCTCCATCTATCACAATGTCACCTTTTGGTTCAGTGGTGAGAATTTTTGTTTTCTTGATATGGAGATGCAAACCATATTGAAGTGTTTGATATTCTGCAGCATGTAATTGAAATTCTCCTCAATTTCAGCAAGAAAGGTTATGTCATCTACATACAGCAGGTTACCGATGAGTCTTCCACCAATCCTGATGACACATTTCTTCATAGTTCCCAGCTTCTCGAATAATCTGCTCAGCCAGCATACAGACTGAAGATATACGAACAAAGGATATTATCTTGACACACACCTTTCTTACTTTAAAACCATGTAGTTGAGGAGCAATGATGTCAGTCTGAGCACTATGGTATGCCTGATTCAGACTGTAGTCTTTTTTTACTATGCACCTGAGGATAGCACTGGTTTGTGCATTGTTGTACAGAGGTAACTCGTGGTTCTGTGATGGTAAACACTGTGACATTGATGTGTCAAATGCGATAATGGTTACCCATGGTGGACAGTGTTTAGTGGAGCTTCCCGATTAAAACAAGATTAGAAGCAGGAGTGGCATCCACTTCTGAAATGGTTCATCTCTGGAAACCCTATGAACAGTGCTCAGGTCTTTCATTCATAGGGTCATCTATGACTCGACAGCACTTAACAACAACAATAACATGCACCTAAGAGCTATACAATGAATAAGGAGACAGAAGAACTGATCCCTTTGAACTGTGGTACTGAAGAAGAGGGGGGAAAACTGAACTGTAAAAGAACTGACATGTTTTGGAAAAGGTGCAGCCAGAGTATTCCTTAGAGGCAAAAATGATGAAGACTCATCTCATGACTTGGACACATTGTTAGAGGAGGTTATTCCTTGAAGAGGGAAACCGTATTTGGGAAGCTGGAGCGAAGACAAAGGAGAGGAAGACTCTCAATCAAAGGGACTGACATAGTGATTACACCAATGGGCTTGAGGGTGTCAGAGATTGTGAGGATGGAGCAGGGTTCAGATGTGTCATTTATAGCGTTGCAATAAGTTGAAATCGACTCGACAGCATCTAATAACAACAGTGTTCCCCTGTTCCATTTGTACAATATCTTCTTGGTCTAGTTATAGGTCAGCAGTCAAGAAACCAGGGGATGTATGACACTGGGAAAGTCTGCAGTCTAGGACCTGTCCAAATTACTAAGAAGCAATGTTAGTTTGAGGACTAAGGTGAACCTGATTCAGACCAAGGTCTTTTTAATCACTTGCTATGCACATGTTGTTGTTGTTGTTATTGTTACTGTTATGTGCCACTGAGTCACTTGTGACTCATAGCTACCCTATGTACAAGAGCTCAAACCCCTGCTCTATTTTGAGCCAATCTTAATGTCTCCAACACACCTACTTCCATTACTCCAGTCATTGTGTCAATCCATCTCATCAAGGGTCTTCCTCTCCTGTGGTATCCCTCCACCCTCCCAAGCATCAAATCCCTCTCCAAGAACTGGTCTCTCCTTGCAACATGCCCAAAGTATGTCGGATGGAGCTTCACAATCCTTGACTCCAAGGGACAGCCTGGTTTCACCCATAGAGCACATAAATACCAACATACTAGGTATTGATGAAATGAGATGGACTGGCATGGGGTATTTTGAATCAGATGATCATATGATCTACTATGATGGAGATGAGAAGGTGAGGGGAAATGCAGTTGCTTTCATAGTTAAGAAAGTTATCTCTAGATCTTTCTTGAAATACAGCGTTGTGACAGGATAATTTCCATATGCATACAAGGAAGTACAGTGGACATCACTATAATTCAAATATAGGCTATGCACATGAGAACTGGAAAATAAGAATGGCAGAAGAAAAATTGATGCCTTTGAAATGTGGTGTTGGATAAGAGTACTCAGTATCCCATGGACTGCCAAAAGAAAAGACAGATATGTCTTGGAGAAGGTGTGAAGCCAGAGTGCTCATTGGAGGCAAGGACGGCAAAACTCAATCTCTCATTCTTTGGACATGCTGCGAGAGGAGGTTATGTTAGAAGAGGGATATCATGCTTGGAAAGGTGGAGGGACAGTGAAGAAAAGGAAAACTCTCAACCAGGTGGAATGACACAGTAACTCCAGCTATGGTATATGTATGTCAGATATTGTGAGGTTGACACAGGGCAGGGCAGGGTTCAGATCTGTTGTTCATAGGGTTGCTGAGTTGTGTTTGACTCTATGGCACCTAACAACAACCACCTATGCGAAAATATAGTAATACCATTTTCAGTCAGCCAGATGATAGAGATGCAGCTCCAGTACTTACTGGATGCTTCGGTCATCTGAGTTTTGGTTTTCTCACATACAAAAACAAAAAGGATGGCAAGCCCTGCAGAGTCATCAGGAAGATTTAGTAACTGTGCATAAAAGGTGTAGCGGAAATGGCACATAGGAAGTATTAAAAAAATGCCAAGATTCAGGTTCATTCACACATGGTCCTAAACACCATCTGTGGATGATTCAAAATGATGTTACTATATTTTTGCATAGGACACCCTGGCATATAACACAAATAATACAAATACCAAACTATCCTGGGATTGTTAGGTTTCCAACCAATGACCTTATGGGTTACTTTTATAAGATACAGTTAATGAATATAATTAATTTAGTATTTTAAGCTGAATTGTTGGAAGGTGGAGGAATGACTTTAACACCACTGGTCTCACAAGATCCTACGTGGTTGGTGAATGCCACTGCTCGTTCTGTCCTGATACCTAACAACTTGCATGATCTTCAAAGAGAAGTTTACATTCACTGCCTCCCCAGCAACAATGACTTCTTACATTCTCCTCATTAAGGAAAACATTCCAAATAACTCAAGAATCATAACGTTTGTGACCAGAGTCCAAATTACAATCACTAAAAACAAACCAAAGGCACCATTTGTGAGAAAGAAAATTTTTCCCAAATGTCACAACATCTCCTCCAGAGCAGTATTTATAAGCATTTAAGAGGCAGAAAGGAACTGTCATTTTTCTCAGTTCTTTCTGTGCCGTCAACTTTTGCATGTCTCCTCATTTAATTCTTTGAAGCTGAGCTCCCAAATCAAGCTCTTAGACCAGCAGCAGTATCCACACTGTTACACATCAGCCTTCCCCTGAGGTGGAAGTAGAAGTGGCTTCCAAGCCCTACAGGAACCTCTGCTGTAGACTGTGGAAAGGCTCTGGCATTCAAGCCTATGAGGGAAATCCTTCTAGCGACACATCCAATCCCAAGAAGCTAAAATTCAATACTCAGTGTCCAAAGCCAAAAGGTCAATTTGAACCCACATCTATCCTCTGTGCCACCTGATTTTTATAGCCAAGTATTGTTTGTTGTTATGTTCTGTCAAGTCAGAACAGATTTTCTGAGACTGTAAATTACATGGGAGATTATCCTTCTCCAATAAATAGAGTCGTTGGTGGATTCAAACCACATGCCTTCAAGTTGACGACACAACTCCTTACCGCTAGACCATCAAAGCTTCCTTTGTAGCAAGAGAGCTGGTACTATTTGGTGGTCTCAGCTGTGGGATGTGGGATATGATCTTTCCAGGGAGGGGTGAGGGAAAGGTCAAAGTCTGCACCGAAGAATTACAGCTATTTTTTATTATATAGATGCTTTTCCACCCTGCATTAATCCCAGTGATCTGACTCCAACGACAAGGCTGTTCTACCTGCCTATATGCTGATATAGGGTATAGACCCTCACCTGACTATACCTTTCATCACCATCAAGTCAGAACCAATTCTGACCCTCTAGCAGGTTTTCAGAGGCTGTAGACTGTCCATCTTCCTCCCTTGGAACTGTCAGAGAGGCCATGGCCTTAGGAGATAGCAGCATAACTTCCTATGGCCTATGCCTCCTTATTTAAAACTCCTCTGGCACTCAGTCCCTTGTACTGTTTTGAACATAAAAAATGAAGCTACATATTCTCTCTCTAGAGGGCTTGAAAATGTGGCACACCTTGCCACAATCAGGACCAGTAAGAAGCAAAATCAGGAAAAGGCTTTTCTGCACCCAGTAACAAAGCCACTCCTGAACTGACTGGGATACATCACCAGAAAGAATCAAGTGTTTTTATAGAAAGCACTTGAACAATCCTAGATCTGGTTCAAAACCAAATCTAATGTTTGTTGGCCAAAGTGGTCCTTTAAGATTCCTGGCATTCAAACTGCAGCACTTTCACAGAATCAACCACCAGAAAAGACAGGAAATCTCCTTACATAGTTCTCAACCTTCTATGTAAACTTTTAGATCATCAATTTATTCATCAATTTAAGTGATTACCTATTCCGCTTTGTCTTTTGAGAGGAGCTGGTAGGGTAGAAGGTTGAAAATCCATGGACCTGGCTTTGAATCTTGACTGGCTTCTACCTTTACAGGTTGCTTAATTTCTCTAGGCCTGTGTTCCCACTTAAAAATGGACGGTAATCTACACATCACAGGGCCAATGGGAAGATGAAATAAAATTGTGGTGTTGTTGCTGTTGTTTTTTTAAAAGAAAAGCTGCTAGGGGTGGAGAAGTGGGGAGAGGGAGAAAAGTGCAACAGTGAATGAATGGAAATCCTCAGTCTCTCTAAACTTTCATTTAAATTAATAATAATAAAAAAATTTAAAAAAGAAAAGGCTGCTGACACAACTTCACTTCCAGGAAGCCTCAACCTGACAGCCTGACTAGAAACAGTATGGTTCAACAGACTCCAAATGGAATAATTTCATAGGCTCATTATGTTAGATGGATCTTGGCTGAAAGCAGGGAATATCAGAGGAATGTCTATCTGTGCTTCATTGACTATGCAAAGGCATTTGACTGTGTAGATCATAACAAACTGTGGCTGACTCTGAGAAGAATGGGAATCCCAGAACACATGATCGTTCTAATGCAAAACTTATACTTGGACCAGGAGGCAGTCGTCAGAACAGAGCAAGGGAACACTGCATGGTTCAAAATTGGGAAGGGCGTACGCCAGGGATGCATCCTATCTCCATATCTCTTCAACCTATATGCAGAACAGATTATCCGGGAGGCTGGGCTCTATGAGGAGAAATGTGGGGTCAGGATTGGTAGACGATTTATCAACAATCTGTGTTATGCGGATGACACAACCCTGCTTGCTGAAACTGAGGAGGACCTGAAGCACCTGCTGCAGAGTGTCAAGGACTGCACCCTGCAATATGGATTGAGGCTCAATGTCAAGAAGACAAAGATTCTCACCACTGGACCAATCGGCAGCATCAGGATGGATGGTGAAGAGATTGAGATTGTACACAGCTTTAGTTTGCTTGGCTCCATAGTCAACAGTCTCGGCACCAGCAGCCAGGAAATTAAAAGGCACATTGCCATGGGAAAGTCTGCTGTTAGGGACCTCTCCAAAGTGCTGAAGAGCAGTGGTGTCTCTCTGGAGACTAAGGTGCGTCTGATACAGGCCATAGTCTTCGCAATCACCTGTTATGCATCAGAGAGTTGGACAATGACCAAGGAGGATAGAAGGAGAACTGATGCCTTTGAGCTGTGGTGCTGGAGAAGAGTACTGCGTATACCATGGACTTCTAGGAAAGCAAATAGATTTGTCCTGGAGAGGGTTAAACCGGGTGGCTCCTTGGAGGCAAGGATTCTGAGGCTCCGTCTAACTTACTTCGGACATGTAGTGAGGAGAGACCGGTCCTTGGAGAGGGACATCATGCTTGGGAGGGTGGAGAGACGGCGCAGGAGAGGAAGGCCCTCTATGAGGTGGATTGATTCAGTGACTGGGATAATTGGGATGGGAGTGTCAGAGACAGTGCGATTGGCACAGGACAGAGCGGAGTTTAGGGCTGTTGTACATAGGGTCGCTATGAGTCGCAGGCGACTTGATGGCACATAACAACACAACAACAACATTAAACTGCTTAGGTACTCATTTCATTCTCATTTTCTAACTAAGCTTTTCTTTTTAGACACCATGAAGAACCTATTAAGACCCAAAAAAACCCCACTGACTACCTTAATCAATTTTCAAAAACTTAAGGAGCTCTGGTGGCCTAGTGGCAAGAAGATGCACTGTAATCCCAGGGGTATGCTGTTTGAATTCACCAGAAGCTCTGCTGGAGAAGGAGGAGCAATCTCCTCCTGTACTAGTCAGATCCAATTTGATGGTACATGCACACACAAAAAATAAAATAAAATAAATTCAAAAACTCCATTGATTAGGAATAATTTGAAGATAGAATTTGTGGCACAAAACACATTAGACTTCAGCATGATGTAATTCGCTATGGATTTTTTTTTAATTGATCTATTCATTAATACCTTATGTAAAGAAAAAAATAGTTAGCTAAGCAATAGTTCCACCCTTTCTTTCAAATTGTGTATTAATTGGGCTCCTTACAAAATCTATGGTCTATGATACATTAAAGCTCGATACAACAGAGCTATAGCTGTGATTACTTACAGGGTATATATAATGAGCTATGCTTTCACCTGTTAATTTTTTTAAATAATTTTCAAAATCTTGTTTTTAAATTGCAATTTATTTGCATTGCTTTTAAAAATCAATAAAAACACTTCATTTAAAAAAAATCAAAACAAACTCAACAGAAAGATGAAAAGAAAGTGATTTGAAATCATTAACTGACAAAGAGAAAATGTAGTCTGCAGCAACTTTTTCTGTTCATGGTGATGGGAAAAGCAAGCACCAAATGCAGGTAAAAAAAGATGTGACTAACGTAAATGGTATCACTAATCTGTAGGTAAGAAAAAGTCTAGCAAATTTCATGTTATACAATCACATGGTGCAAAGCATCTAATTTAGGCACATACATCCAGGTTCTCACAAGGTTAGAAGGGTAAAATTCAGAAATCCCAAGCGAGGAACAGGATGCAGCCTACTACTGTATAGCATCACACGCTCAAGTATCATGTTTATGTTTCTCATATGCAAAGTGACTATACTGAAGGCATATATGTACAGTATATATATGACTATAATATATATGTCATAACAAACACCTATTTTACTGGTTTATGTCATTTATGTAACTGTACTGTATTTTCTTTTTTTTTTTTGTACTGTATTTTCTATCTAAAAAGTTACCGTATGCTGCTCGGCAGCAGCATCCAACCTCATGTATCACATGTTACTGAAAGCACAGACAAATTACATATCATTAGTAGTATTACCTGTTTAATTTGCTTTCTAAAATATTACCATAATGTGCATCATGACTCCCTAACACAGCAGAAATTGTGCTAATGACAGCAAGAGGCAGAGATGAAGTACCAATTTGGAAGTAAAACAAAAGGTTAAACAGAAAGGTGAAAAATCCTTTTTGCCACTGATAATATAGGTACATTCCACTTGATAATCACCATGATCCTCAAAAAAAATGGACAAACTCCTCTGAGCTGTTAAAGGACCTTCCTCCGTCTGCAGTTTCAGAAACTCCAATTAACCAGAATCGCCCAGTATTCTACCTGCCTGAGGAAGCTCCCTGATGGCACAGTCCATAGAGCTGCACTATTGCAACATCTCTCTGGAGGTTCAAATCCACCAGCTGCTCCATGCGAGAAAGATGGGCAATCTCTTCCTGTGTAATTTATAGTCTCTGAAAACCCACATCAGCTCTGAGTCTGTTCCAACTTACAACAGTAAGCTTCAGTTTACCTCTCAGTTTGTTGAGTAGCACCTGGGGTCTTGAAAGGTTACTAGGGACCATCCAAAATAGAAAAACTGTTCTCCATTCACCTGCAGCAGAAGAGGAAGGAAATCAAAGAATCAGAGAAAATTAATTACAGGACTAACAGCTTCCAAGACCTGCTTCCTCTATCATGAGGCCAGAACTAGATGGCATCCTGCTACCATTACCTAATGTTTAGATCAGGAACATACAAATAGATTCTGACAGGAAAGGAAAAAAAACCCCATAAAATAGATCTTCAGCTCTCCAAAGACTCCAGATGTACTGGACCCATTGAGACTCAAGGAATTCCAACTAATGTCTTGGGATACTCTTTAAATTTTGAACTGACATTATCGTCTGAAGTTACCTAGCTCAAAAAAAAGAGAATGTCACCGTTATATATTACACTTTCAAAAAAACTATATGAGATTAATTAATATTGTAAAGCATATGTAAATTTAGGGGTTAAAATTCTAAAAATAATGGAGATGAAGCAACTAAAGCAGAAATAATTAAAATGTTGACACCATGTGATGAATATAACCAATGTCACTTAACAATATGCATTGTTGCTGTTGTAATATGCATACATACTATTAAGCAGGCATGTTTGGATTTTCATCAAAAAATAAAATTAAAATGTATTCTTCTCCATCTTCAATAACCTTGATTATATTATCCCACATTATTCTACTATTAACCTGCAGAAGGGATTTAAGCAAGCCCTCCCCCCATCCACTCACTCCCTGTACACTATGATATCACATAAAGGAAGTCAAAAGTCAATGCTGTTGAGTAGAAACAGATTCATAGCTGACCTTCCAGCAGGTTTTTAGAAGGCATGGGAGAAGACTGCCATCTTTCCCTGCAGAGTTGCCGGAGGATTCGAACCACCAGAGAGATGTGGTCCTTCAGCAAGCCACACAGCTCCCTATGGACTACACGACTAGAGATGACAGTCATACTGTGAAGCTCAACACTGAAACCCTGGACACATAATCTAAGTCCTCAGGGTGTCGTGTCCTCCTCTACAGAAGGGGATAACACCTATGCATGAGTGTGACTGCTAAAGAAAGCACAGCTTCTGCAGTTCAGGTGGTTTCTGCTCTTGCAGAGAAGTCACCCCTGGACAAGGTGGTCAGGTTATCTGTTTCCTTGCTCAAGACCACTTATTCATCCCACAAAACTTGACCAGGTACCTACCTATCATATGTTAGACTACATTGGCCACTAGCAAAATAAAGACAAGGGAATCACCGGCCTCAACTTCAGTGAAATAACAGCAGTGGATACAAAGCCTATGAATGTGAAAGGTGTTCCAGCAAACAGAGGCCAAGGAGATGCGGGTGTAAAAGGGGTTTGGAGATCAAAGAGAAAAGGGCCTTACGCTGCTCCAACTGGCTTTTAAAAACTTGGAATAAGGTGTTCACTGGAACACAAATCTAGCAGGCTTGGCAAATAGAGATGCAAGGTTGTGGTTGTTGTGTAGCACTGAACTTGAACTGACTCCCTGCTGACCCTCCACTGGCTTTTCAGGGGCAGTATATTGCACAGGAGGAGACTGTCCATTTTTCTCCCACCAAGTAGTTGGTGTATTCAAACAGTATACCCTTGGCCTGGCAGCACAACTCTTTATCACTAAGCCACCAGAGACGAAGGCTTGTTGTTGCTATGTGACATCAAGTTGTCTGTGACTCATAGCAACCTTATGTACAATAGCTCAGAAGTCTGCCCTGTTCTGAGCCAGTCTCACTGACTCCAAATATCTACCCCCACTGCCCTGTTAATATACCAATCCATCTCACTGGGGTCTTCCTCTCCTGTGCTGTCCCTCTACCCTTCCAAGCATGACATCCCTCTACAAGGATTGGTCCCTTCCTGGCCACATGCCCAAAGTATATGAGTCAGAGCTTCAAAAACCACCCTCTCCAGAACAGACCTGTTTGTTTTCTTGGCAGTCCATGATATGTTCAAGACTCTTCTCCAGCACCACACTCAAAGGCACCAATTCTTCTGTTATTCTTAATCACTGTCCAGCTCTCTGATGCATAGCAAATAATGGCAAAGACCATGGCCTGGATCAAGGCACCAATTCTTCTGTTATCCTCAATCACTGTCCAGTTCTCTGATGCACAGCAAATAATGGCAAAGGCCATGGCCTGGATCAGGTGCATCTTAGTCTCTAGACTGACATAATTGCTTCTCAGTACTCTGGAGAGGTTCCTAACAGCAGATTTACCTAATGCAATTTGCCCTTTGATATCCTGACTGCTGGTGCTAAGCAACCTGTAACTAACTATTAACAACCTCAATCTCTTCTCCACTCATCATGGTGCCAGCGGCCCAGTGGTGAAAATCTTTATCTTCTTGACTTTAAGCTTCAACCCATATTGAAGACTACAGTCCTTGACCTTCTTCTGCAGCAAGCACTTCATGTCCCCGTTTCTAATCCTGATGTCGCATTCCTCTTGATAAAGCCTAGCCTCCTGAATGATCTGTTCTGCATACAGATTGAAAAGGTAAGACTAGCTAATTCCTCACATCTTTCCCAATCTCAAATTTACCCAAAAAGAGTCACCCAGTACATATGCCTTTACAGCAACAAGAGCCCTACTAACCTGACAAAATGACTCTGAGGAAGGGTTAGAGGGCACTCATCAAAAAGGTTTGAAAACTTTCACCAGCTTCCAAAAAGTATGGTACAATTTGATGTATAAAATCTCTTAGCACTTCAATTCACCTACAAAGAACTGAAAGTTATCACGCTTCCTAAACAAATCTGGGGGGGGGGGAGTGGGCAAAACATTAAAACAAGACCTCAAACGATTCAATTATTTTTGTAAGACTTGTCAGACTCACTCTTCTTGGGAAATCCATGCCTCATTATAGAAAAGCTACTTAAGAGGCAACTGCTACAAAGGAATGGGCCCTATTCAAGACTTCTTACAGAAAAATAACTTACCTTTCACACCAATAAATCCTAGGAGGAGAAAGTTCTCCAAAGAGTTACCCATCAGTCAAGCTCAGGGTTCTGAGAGGTAAAAAGGCTCACTAAGCAGGCAGAGCCCACACAAACACCAAACTTGCCTCCTGGCCAAGACATGCAGGAAGAGCTCCTGCATCATGCAGTAATTTACACTTCTTTAAAATCTGTTAATAGCAAGTATCTATCTCACACAGTGCTCACCAAAAAAAAAAAGTTATGTGTGCCTGTCCACTTTTAAAACTGAGGTACAAATAGCTTTCAAATGTTAAGTAAGTCTATAGACAAAAGAGTGTATCTGAAAGACAAAAGGTACACTTCTTTAACACTATGAATTGTCCCTGCACAATCACTTAACAAGTACCTAGTCAGGAAAAAAACCTGTAGCCCATTTTTATGTCAATTTTAAATACAAATGAAAACGTAATTACCAGTACAAACTGGCAGATTCATTTCAGTATGTTCTAGTCTGTATCTACCATCAGGTATCCAAATGTACAAGATATACAAGCTCTTTGCTAGATCTTCATTATCTTACATATAGAAGGAGAGGCAGGGAGGTTGGTAATGAATAATTGGAATTTACATTTTCCAATAATTTTAACTCTCATTTCCAACATCCTCTTTCACAGGGTATTTTTCTGGAAGGAGAAGGGGGGCGCAATACATTTTTCATATCATTCTGATCACTCTCTTGTTGAAAATGCAAACTATAAGAGAGAAAAGGAACACTTACAGAACATCTCTTTCAAAAATCAAGAATTTGTTCTTGAAAACAATGTCTTCGAATGTTGTAAATAAACTAGTAGAAAATTAAAAAAAAAAAAAGCAAACGTAAAATGTATTAGCAAAGCCCTGGAGGGCAAGCTTCCAGCCCTGGCCGGGGCGTGGGGTGATAGGGGGACATTATCTTAGCGTGAACAAGGCAAATCTCTGCATCTCTGGGTCTCAGTTTCTCCTATCTGAATCCTAATAATGGTTCTTAAAGCACTGGTTTCAGATGAGTTTCTAAGGCAGCATCACACTGAATCAGGGGCCCCAGAGCAGAGCCCTGGAAAGAGTGACCTGGCCGGGGTTTCTGGGGAGCCCAGGTCGCCCCATACCCGGGCCCGCCTGCAAAGCCACTGGCCAACTTCATATCAGAAACAACTTGCTGGCACTGTCTCTACTAGAAGAGTCGTCTCCAGGGAGACGTCTCCGGGGGCCGCCCCCCCACCTCACCCAGCCCACCAGGTACGCTGGGCGGGTCTCTATCCCAAGAGGAACAAAAGGCGGCTGTAGCAAAGCCCCTCCGCCCCCGGCCCCGCTGTTTCGGGGTGGGCGAGGAGAGGGGGCCTGCTCCCGAGGAATGGGGGCCCTGGAGGAGAGCGGAGGGCGGGCGGGGTCCTGGAGAGATGGGCGCCCCTCCGCCAAAGCCCAGATTCCCGGGGTACGCGGGACTGCGCGGCGCCAGGGGACGGGCAGTCAGGGGCCAGCTTGAGAAGGGTGAGGGACAGGAGTGTGATCTGGGAGGTCAGGGGAGGCCCGATCCCTGAAGAAAGGATCCATAACAGTAGAAGGCCTCACTCCATCCAGGCCGTGACCGGCCGGGCAGAACAGAAAGAGGGTCCCTTGCCAGGGGCGGGGGCCCAGATGGGCTGGCGGGGCGCACGTTCTGGGAGCCTTGCTCGTACAGGGAACCTGTGGTCGGGGACGTCCGCGCCCAGGTCCTGTGGTTCCTCCCTCTGCCAAACCTCGCTCACCTCTGCTCGCGGGACGAACCGATGAGCTGCTACAGCCGCCAGGAACGCTGGGAGGCGGGAGCAACAGGCCGTGAAGCCGCTGCCTGCCTGGGTTTGACACCCACACGCCAACATGGCGGCCGAGAGGGGGCGCGCCGGCTACGTGCGCGCGTCCGCCGTCTTCACTTCTTCTCTATCTGCGCGTGCCCGCCGCCCTCATAGCCTCTCCATCTGCGTGTGCCGCTCTGTCCTCACGCGCCCGCTGCCCTCACTGCCCCCGTACAGCGCCTTCACTACCCATGCCCCTACGCGCCCACCGCCCTCATTGCCCACCGCACCCACCTCTTACTGCCCCCGTGCCCTCACTACTCACCCCATTTCACCCACCGCCTTCACTGGACCCCCCCCACCCCGCGCCCACAGCCCTAATTTCCCGTCCCCCGCCCACCCACTTTATTGGCCCCGCACGCGCTCACCGCCCTCATTAACCCTCCACCCGCGCGCGCACCCAGAAGTCTGACCCCGACACTCTGGCGCCCCCACTGGCCTCTTTGCTCCTCGCAGCCGCAAAGATCGAGATCCCTGATCCGGGCCCCACTCCTTCCTCAATTGCAATTCGGCTCGGATTGGTGCACAGCTCCACCGACCTGGGAACACACCCTAACCTCCTCCCACCTGTCCACGCCCATGACCTGGATCACACAGCCCCTGACTCAACACTGTCCCTTGCACACGGGCACACCCATGTACACTCAGCCTTCCGCTGACTCGGCTACCTCACTCCAAACCCAACCAAACCAAGCTATGACTGTCGAGTAGATACTTGAACAGAACTGCCCCATGAATCTTAGTGGACTCCAGAACGCTTAAGAACAAACCTTTTACGAAACGTAATGCTTTGTCTTTCTCAGCCAAGCTCCAAACATTGGCGGTTTAGAGTACCCTCCCAACACTGACTTTTTTTTTTAATTGTTGTTGTTGTTGTTGTTAGGTGCCTTCGAGTCGCTTGCGACTCATAGCGACCCCTATGTACAATAGCCCTAAACTCGGCTCTTTCCCATGCCAATCGCACTGTCTCCGACACTCCCATCCCGATTACCCCAGTCACTGAATCAATCCATCTCCCAGAGGACCTTCCCCTCCTTCGCCTGCCTTCCACCCTCCCAAGCATGATGTCCTTCTTCAAGGACCGGTCTCTCCTTACATGACCAAAGTATGTCAGACTAAGCCTCAGAATCCTTGCCTCCAAGGAGCAGCCCGTTTTAACTCTTTCAGGATGAATCTGTTTGTTTTCTTAGCAGACCATGGTACCCTCAATACTCTTCTCCAACACCAAAGCTCAAAGGCATCAATTCTCCTTCTATCCTCCCTAGTCATTGTCCAACTCTCTGATGCATAACAAGTGATTGAAAAGACCATGGCATGTATCAGATGCACCTTATTCTCCAGAGAGACACCCTTGCTCTTCAGTACTTTAGAGAGGTCCCTAACAGCAGACTTTCCCATGGCAATATGTCTTTTAATTTCCTGGCTGCTGGTGCCAAGAGTGTTGATTGTGGAGCCAAGCAGACTAAAGCTGTGAACAATCTCAATCTCTTTACCATCCATCCTGATGCTGCCAATTAGTCCAGTGGTGAGAATCTTTGTCTTCTTGACATTGAACCTCAATCCATATTGAAGGTTGCAATCCTTGACCCTCTGCAGCAAGCACTTCAGGTCCTCCTCAGTTTCAGCAAGCAGGATTGTGTCATCTGCATAACGCAGATTGTTTGTTGATAAATCGTCCACCAATCCTGATGCCGCATTTCTCCTCATAGAGCCCAGCCTCTGGGATAATCAGCTCTGAATACATGTTGAAAAAGTATGGAGATAGGACACATCCCTGGCGTCCGCCCTTCCCAATTTTGAACCATGCAGTGTTTCCTTGCTCTGTTCTGACAACTCCCTCTTGGTCCAAGTATAGGTTTCGCATTAGCATGATCAAGTGTTCTGAGATTTCCATTCATCTCAGAGTCAGCCACAGTTTGTTACGATCCACACAGTCAAACACCTTTGTATAGTCAATGAAACACAGATAGACATTCCTCTGGTACTGCCTGCTTTCAGCCAAGATCCATCTAACATTAGCTACAATATCCCTAGTACAACGACCCCTTCTAAACCCAGCCTGGACTTCTGGCAGTTTGTCTGTTGATGTGTTGTTCCAGTCATTTTTTTATAATCTTCAGTAGAATCTTGCTTGCATGTGAAATCAATGATATTGTTCTATAGTTTCCACACTCTGTTGGGTCACCCTTCTTTGGAATGGGAACTAATACAGATCTCTTCCAGTCAATTGGCCAAGTGGCTATTCTCCAGATTTCTTGGCACAAGTTGGTTAGCACATCCAGGGCAGTATCTGTTAGCTGAAATATGTCAATTGGTATACCATCTATTCCTGAGGTCTTATTTTTTGCTATTTCCTTCAAAGCAGCTTGAACTTCTTCCTTTATCACCATAGGCTCTTGCTCATATTTCATTAAATTCTTCTGAGTCTGCCAATTCCTTTCAATACAGTGACTCAGTATATTCTTTCGACCATCTTCTTTTAATACTTCCTGGATCATTTCATATTCTGCCTAAAGCATCCTTGATTATAGCAACTCGAAGTTTGAATTTGTTCTTCGTTTCTTGAGCTTAAGAAATGCTGAGCGAGTTCGGCCCTTTTTATTTCCTGACTCCAGCTCCTTGCACATTTCATTGTAATATTTTATTTTGTCATCCCACACTTCCTTTTGAAATCTTCTGTTCAGCTCTTTAGTATCTTGAATTTTCCTTGTGCTTTGGCTTCTCTGTGCTCCAGGGCAAGTCAGAGTTTCTTCTGACATTTATTTATAGTGCCATCAATATGTACCATCAATATGTACCTTCTTACTGAGTCGACACCTGCAAATTTTTATGTTCTCCCAACACATTCCAAGGAGAATGTAAGCTAGTCTCCACAAGAATCACAGAACTGAGCTCCTGACCTCATAATATACCTGCTGCTTTCAGGTTTATTCTGTAGGATCACAAAGACCGTCCCTGGTGTTTCCAAACCTGTAACCATCACAGGAGGAGATGTCTGTCATTTTCCAGCAGAATTGAAACAGTCCTCTGCTGCCTAGGATCTTTTCACTCATCAACCATTCACTCATTGCCATGGAGTTGACACCATCTCCTAGCAGCCCTCCATCATATCAGAGGCTGTGAAAATACTCTTGTAGCAGTCACCTTCAAGCAGAGCTGCAGACTTAGGGGATCAGGGTGCTGAAGGCCCACTGTTCACTTTGGAAAGGTTCATTAAATTAGCCTTGAGATTTGATCACTCTTCTGTTTGTATGCTGTAGCTTTAGTAAAAATATAACTGAAGTGTTATTCTAAGAAGAAAAAATTCACCATATAGCACGAGGGTCAGCAACTCCCAACTCTCCACAGGAGACAGGAGGCACTCCTTAGTCTTCCAAGGATTAAATGTTATTGCCAGGTGTAGAATGGGTCCAAGTGGTGGATCTCACAACCTGACCAAAGGCTGTGCAGAGCAAGGATGTCTCTGATGTTAGGGAAGGAGGGCTTCAGAGGGAAGGCTCTGCAGTGAATGACAGCAAGCTGAGTGAGTGAAGAGTCCCTTAAATTCAAAACTATTTGTCCAGCAGAAAGAATTTCATGCTGGTAGAATGTTCTAGAAGTGTCTGGAATCCTCTAATTTCAGGAGAAAAGAGAACTACCATTGGTACAAAGTTAATACCTGTGAGCTAGAGGTCAATCAAACCTCTTCTCTCCAATCTTTTATGGACTATGACATGTCCATCCCTCCCAAAGCACTATCTACTTTTCCTTCCATTAAGTTTGATAATTTTCATTGTCACGTCCACACAGAACTTACAGACCATACTAGTGCAAGGTGGCTTACCAGGAAAGTGATTCCGCTATCTTAGGGGGGTAAGGGACTGCCCTGCTAGCTTCTAAATGTTTCCCTAGCTGCTCCACAGGAGCAAAAAGATGCTCAATCTCCTCTTGTGAGATTTACAACCTCTGAAAACCCACTAGAGGGTCAACTATGAGTTGGTTCCAGTTCCATGGTAATGAGTGTGAACAGTGTAACTGAGATCAGAATCAACATGCTACAACTTGGGGTCACAATCAGGAAGCATATAGACCAAGTCTGGAAGTTGATGGACGACAAAGATTGTGTTGGCCATGAGAACAAGCAGACCCTTTTCTCTGCTATGCTGGCCTCCTTCTGATCCTCCAAAATAGGCTTGTTGGTCCTGCATGCTCAATCTCAGCCGTATGGAACTCCCTGCCTTTAAACTCCCTACCATAAATCTTCTAACTGGTCCAGCTCATAACCAGTGTAACAGCTTTACTTAGCTCTCTAAGCTGCGTGCCTAGCAACAAGTTTCTGCCACTACCACCAACTCTGCAGAGCACAGAACCCTTCCCAGCCATGTTGTCACTGACTGATGCAGTTGTCTTACAACTCTTTCAGTAGGTTCCTCCTCTCTGTGCTCTTGCCTCTTTACTCCTTTCTTTCTTCTGAAACCACTGTGGGGTTGGCTGCAAATATAAGCAAACTCATCCATTTCAAGGCATAGTCCTCTCAGCAGGACTTCAAACTGACCAATCTCATTAATGGACTATAGTCACCTCATCTACATAATCTATAGTTACTTCATTTGCATGTTGTTGTTAGGTACTGTCGAGTCCAGTGTTTTTTCATGCTATGTGCCTGCAACTCGTAACGACCCTATGTACAAAAGCTCTGAACTCTGTCCTGTCCTGAACCAGTCTCACTGCTTCCAATACCTACTCCCATTGCCCCAGTTACTATGTCAATCCTTCTTGTCCAAGATCTTCCTTTCCAGCATTGTCCTTCCACCTTTCCAAGCATGAGATATTTCTCCAAGGACTGGTCCCTCCTGGCCACGTTCCCAAAATATGTAAGACAGAGCTTCAAAATCCTGGCCTCCAAGGAGAAACTTGGTTTCACCCTTTCCAAGACAGATTTCTTTGTTTTCTTGGTGGGTTATAGTATGGTCAAGACTCTTCTCCAGCACCACACTCAAAGGCATCAATTCTTCTGTCATTCTTTGTCATTGTCCAGCTCTCTGATCTAATTGTGAAGACCATGGCCTGGATCTAGTCTCTAGACTGACATCTTTGCTCCTTGGTACTCTGGAGAAGTCCCTGACAGCAGACTTTCTCAGTGCAATTTGTCTTTTGATTTCCTGATTGTTGGTGCCAAGAGTGTTGATTGTGGAGCCAAGCAAGCTGCTGCCAACTGGCTCAGTGGTGAGAATCTTTGTCTTCTTGATGTTGAGCTTCAATCCTTATTGAAGACTACAGTCCTCGACTTTCTGCAGCAAGTGCTTCATGTCCTCCTCAGTTTCAGCAAGCAAGGTTGTGTCATCTGCATAATTGCAAGTTTTTGATGAATCTTCCTCCAAACTTGATGGCACATTCCTCCTTATAAAGCTCAGCCTCCAAAATTATCTGTTTCACATATAGATTGAAAAGGTATGGAGACAGGATGCATTGTGTAGTGTTTCCCTTTGTTCTGACTACTGCTTCCTGGTCCGTGTATAGGTTTCACATGAGCACAATCAAGTGTTCTGAGATTCCATTCTCCTCAAAGTTAGCCGCAATTTGTTGTGATCCACACAGTCAAATGCCTTTGCATAGTTAATGAAACACAGACATTTCTCTGGTACTCTTTGCTTTTGGCCAACATCCATCTGACATTGGTGATAATGTCCCTAGTGCAGCAGCTTAGCTTGTATTTCTGGTAATTCTCTGATGATGTACTGCTCCAGTCATTTTTGGATAATCTTCAGCAGGATTTTGCTTGCATGTGATATCAATGATATTGTTTGATAATTTCCACATTCTGTCAGGTCACTTTTTTTTTTTTTTTTTGAATGGTAACAAATATGGATCTCTTCCAGTCAACTGGCCAAGAATTTGTCCTCTAGATATCTTGGCACAATCTGGTGAGTTTGTCCAAGGCAGCATCTATTTGTTGAACTATGTCAACTGGCATTCATTCCATCAATTCCTGGGGCCTTGCTTTTTTGCAAATTCCTTCAGAATGGCTTGAACTTCCTCCTTCATTACCACTGCCTCTTAATCATATTGTAGTGTCATGAAATTCTTCAGTGTCAGCCAATTCTTTTTGCTACAGTGACTCTGTATACTCCTTCTATCTTCTTTTAATGCTTCCTGGATCATTCAATATTCTTCCCATAATGTCTTTAAGTATTGTAACTCGAGGCTTGAATTTGTTCTTTAGTTCTTTCAGCTTAATAAATGTTGAGAGAGTTCAGCCCTTTGGATTTTCTGACTCCAGTTCTTTGTACGTTTCATTTTAATACTTTGCTTTGTCTTCCCGAGCTGCCCTTTGAAATATTCTGTTCAGCTCCTTAGCTTCCTCCTTTCTTCCCTTTGCTTTGGCTTATCAGTGCTCTAGCACAATAGGTAGAAGTCTCTTCTGACATCCATCTTGGTCTTTTCTTCCTCCTTTGACTTTGTAATGACCTTTAGCATTCTTCATGAATGATATTCTTAATATCCTCCCACAGTTCAACATGTTTGAACCCTGTTCTATCCTGTGCCAACCTCACAATCTCTGACACACTTGGGCCCTTAGCTGCAGTCACTGTGTCAGTCTATCTGGTCAAGGGTCTTCTTCTCCCTCACCATACTCCTCCACCTTTCCAAGGATGATGTCCTTCTAGAAACCTGCCCAAAGTATATGAGACAAAGCTTCGTCATGCTGGCCTCCAAGGAGCGCTTTAGTTGCACCATCTCCAAAGCTTAACTCTTGGTGGTGGTGGTTGTTGTTAAGTGTTGCTGAGTTAAGTATGATTCATAGTTACCCTATGAACACCTGACCTGACCCCTATGCTATCTTGTACCAGCCTCATTATCTCTGACACACTAGAACTTGTTGCTGAAGTCACCGTGTCAATCCATCTTATTGAGGGTCTTCCTCTCTTTCACTGGTCATGATACCCCTTTCCAAACATGATATCCCTTTCTGAGGAATAATAACCTCACCTAGCTACATATCCAAAGTATGAAAGATGAATCTTTGCCTCCAAGGAGGACTCTGGCACTTTTCCCCAGATTTACCCATTTGTGCTTTTTTTTTTTAAAGTTTGCTTACAAAGTTCATATGTATTGTGTTTCACACTATTCCTCATTCAAATTGTATTTCATACAATCATCCTCATGCATTAAGTTTTACAAAACTAATCACCATTGGATCTTGTCCATCATTACCCTGTCTTTTCACCCAGATCCTTCCCATTTCCTTCCCTCCACCTTCACCCACCAAACCATGCAACTCTGTGGTTTTGCCCCTACCCATCCTCATCTCTTCACTCCCATCCCTTACCCCTTTGGGTTCCCATACATGTTTTATTAATTTTCCTTCTATTTTTACAATAATGGTCTTATTCAGTATTTGCCTTTATGCAACTGTTTATTCACTCTCCAGTCTCTCTCAAATTATGTAGTATTTTTCCAGATTGTTGCTCCTGAGTGCCACATAGTATGTCATTGTGTGAATGTACCATAAATTCTCAATCCATTCAGTTGTGGTTGGACATTTTAACTGTTTTCAAGTTCTTGCAATGGTGAATAACATTGGCGTACATATCTCCATTGTTTCTCAGATCTAGTTTCCTTGGAGTATATTCCTAGTAGTGGAACAGCTGGGTCACATCTGAATGTCTTCCTCTGTGGAAATCTTTCCATGTCTTTTGCCCATTTTGTAATTGGCTTATCACTTTTTCCCTTCTGGAGGCCCAAGAGTATTCTGTAAACTTTCATTATTAGACCCTTATCTGAGATGGTATTGCCAAAAGTTTGTTTTCATTTGGTAAGTTTTCTTTTCACCCTGCTGGAAAAAGATGGGAATTTTTTTTTCATACCAAACTTTCAATTTATTTATGGAAAAAGTTTTGATGTGTTGTCTTGGCATTTTCAGTCTTCTCCAACACCACACCTCAAAGGTATTTATTCTTCTTCTGTCATCCTTATTCATTGTCCAGCTCTCAGCAGCATGGCAAGTGATCGAGAAGACCATAGTCTAAATCCGTTTCATCTTAGTCCTCAAACTAACATCATTGCTCTTCAATAATTTGGAAAAGTCCTTGACTACAGACTTTCCCAGGGCAATATGTCTCCTAATCTCCTGACTGCTGATGTCAAGTATTGATTGTGAATCCAAGTAAGATGAAGTTGCTGACAGTTTCAGTCTTTACTCCATCTATCATGATGTCAAGTGGTAAGAATTTTTGTGTTTTTGATGTTGAAATGCAGTCCATATTGAAGGCTGCAGTGTTTGATCTTCTGCAGCAAGTGCTTCAAGTCCTTACTTCTTAAGCAAGCAAGGTTGTGTCATACCAAAGGTTACTGATGAGTCCTCCTCTAATCCTGATGCTACATTCTTCTTAATAGTATCCAGCTTCTTAAATAATTTGCTCAGTATACAATTTGAATAAGTATAGAGAAAAGATACAACCTTGTCCTTGCTTATAAGCCATGTAGTATTACCTTGCTCCTTGTAGTGTTCAGAAAACAGCTTCTTAGTCCTGGTATAGGTTTCATATGAGCACAATTAAGTGTTCTGGGATTCCTATTCTTCTCACTGTTAGCCATAATTTGTATGATCCACACAGTCAAAGCCTTTGCGTAGTCAATAAGGCACATATAGAGATTTTTCTGACAGCAATATCCCTGGTACCACAGCCTCTTCTAAATCCTACTTGAACTTCTGGTAGTTCCGTGTTTATGTACTGTTCTAGTAATTTTAAAATTATCTTCAGCAGTATTTTGCTTGCATGTAATATTAATGACATTGATTGACATCTTCCACAATCTGTTGGATCCTCTTACTTGGGCATGAGATCAAATATAGATCTATTCCTGTCAGTCCGACTGCTGCCTTCAAACTTTCTGGCATAGACTGGTGAGCACAGTCAGGTCTGTCTCTATCATTTGAAAGATGTCAATTGGTATCACATCAATTTCTGGGGCCTTATTTTTTTGCCAATCCTTTGAACTTCTTCCTTATTAACCACTGTCTTTTGATCATAAGGTGGTGGTGGTTGTTGTTGTTATGTACCGTTAAGTCGCCTGTGACACATAGCAACTCTATGTACAACAGTCCTAAACTCTGGCTATCCTGTGCCAATTTCACTGTCTCCGACACACCTACCCCAATTACCCCAGTCACTGAATCAATCTACCTCATAGAGGGTCTTCCTCTCCTATGCTGTCCCTCCACCCTCCCAAGCACGGCGTCCCTCTCTGAGGACTGGTCCCTCCTTACAACATGTCCGAAGTATGTCAGATGAAGCTTCAGAGTCCTTGCCTCCAAGGAGGGTTTTACCCTCTCAGTGGCAACTCAGAGCACAACAGAAAGGCTCAGAGCTGTGAAGTGACTTGGCCAGCTATGCAATATGCAAGATAGAGACAGAATTTGAACCTGGTAAACCTGTGTTTGTCTTGGGTTTTTGTAAAAAGAAAAGAAAAATGAAAACAACACGCACACACGAAGAATCCAAACAGTGCAGAAAGAGGAAGGTAGAGGACTCTCTCATACCTCTGCCTCTTTGCCACAGGGACCTGCTAAGAAGTTTCATGTGTGTCCTCTGGAGAGACCCAGGCATTTTAAGACATACACATAAAACTGGGTTTGTTATGGTTTTTCCTTTTCTTAACGTTAAGCAAATGGTCTGCTCTGTTCTGCATCTGGTAATTTTCTTTTTAACAGTATACTTAAGGAGAATTTTGTGCTGTGTCACTCTTTTTCATGGTTGTATAGTATTCCACTGTGGCTGGAGACTATTCTTTGTTTAATTAGTGAAGGGTGGTTGTTTTTGTTGTTAGGTGCCCATTGAGTTAGCTCATAGTGATCTTATGTCCAGCAGGATGAATGTTGTTTCTGTCCCTTTCTGTCCTCTCCCTCACCACTGTGCTTGAGCCCATGGTTGCAGCCACAGTGACAGTCCATCTCACTGAGGGGCTTCTCCTGGCCCTTTGCTTTCCCGAGCCTGCTATCTCACTAAAAGGCTGGCTCTGTGTATTAGAGACACTTGTGCTGTGAATATCCTCAGTCATATGCTTCATGTTCGTGTCTGAAGACACCTCTAGGATTCATTCCAAATTGCACAGTCAGTGGGCATGTGCAGCTGTAATCCTGCAAGATGGTGCCGACTCACCTTTCAGAGTGACTGTGCCAATCTATACATGCACCACACCCTCTGGTTACCCTCACCCTCACCCCTAACTCCAACCGTTGATGAATTGCTATAGCCAATCTCATGGCCTCTGTGAGTCAGCCGTGACTGATGGTGTCCCATCTGTGTCATGGTAGGACTGTGTACCGCCACATTTTTTCAGTAGCTGAGGTTTTGGAGGTGAAAAATCAGACCCTTCTTCTGACGCCCCTCTGGACAGGGTCAAACCTTTCTGTTAATAGTCAAGCCAATTAAACATTTGCCCCACTTGGGGACTCGTTCACATACCATGCAAGTCACCTACTGAAGATGTACAATTCAGTGTATTAATGCAGTATTGTCACACAGAGTTGTGCAACAAGACAAAAGTTAATTTTAGAACATTCTCATCAACACCCACCCCCCAAACCCTGGAACCCGTCTGCAGTCACTCTCCATTTCCGCAGTCCTTCCCCACCCCGAGTGCTACGCAACCACTAATTTCCTTTTTTTAAGTGTATTTTGTATATCCTTTTGGTTTCAATAGATTTGCCAATTTTAGACATTTGATATAAATGAAATCATCTAATAAATGATCTTTTGCATCACTTGGCATAATATTTTAGTTACCCATACTTTAATATAAGTGGTACCTTGTTTTTTAACTGCCAAATACGATTCATGATATGTTATTTTTAAAAAAATTTTACTATTTTTTGTGTGTGTACCATCGAACAGATTCAAATTGTTTTCCTGTCAGACATTCTTCTAGGTGGAATAGCATAGCATTGGTCTGTGCATTGCTGTACAGAGGTAACTCGTGGTTGCTGTGATGCTGACCACTGTGACACTGAAGTGCCAAACATGGTAATGGTCACCCATGGTGGACAGTGTTTGCTGGGGCTTCCCAACTAAAACAAGCCTGGAAGAAGGAGTGGCATCCACTTATGAGAGGGCTTGTCTCTGGAAACCCTATAAACAATGTTCAGGCCTTTTGTTCATAGGGTCACTATGAGTCATCTATGACTCAACAGCACCAAACAACAACAAGATGAACCTGTTCATTTTCTTAGTAGTCCATGGAATATTCCATACTCTTCTCCAACACCACAGCTCCAAGGCATCAGTTCTCTTTCTATCATCCCTAGTCATTGTCCAGCTCTGTGATGCATAGCAAGTGATTGCAAAGGCCGTGGCCTGTATTGGGTGCACCTTAGTTTTCAGAGTGACACCCTTGCTCTTCAGTACTTTGGAGAGGTCCCTAACAGCAGACTTTCCCATTGCAATACGTCTTTTAATTTCTTGGCTGCTGGTGCCAAGAGTGTTGACTGTGGAGCCAAGCAAACTAAAGCTGTGAACAGTCTCAATCTCTTCACCATCCATACTGATACTGCCAATTGGCCCAGTGGTGAGAATCTTTGTCCTCTTGATATTGAGCCTCAATTCATAATGAAGGCTGCAGTCCTTGACCCTCTGCAGCAAGCGCTTCAGGTCCTCCTCCACTTCATCAAGCAGAATTGTGTCATCTGTATGAGATTGTTGATGAATATTCCTCCAGTCCTGATGCCACACTTCTCCTCATACAGCCCAGCCTTCCGGATAATCTGTTCTGGAGTACACCCTTCCCAATTTTGAACCATGCAGTATTTCCTTGCTCTGTTCTGATGACTGCCTTCTTCCCGAAATATTTCAGTGTCAGCCAGTTCTTTTTTATACAGATGCTTCCTGGCTCATTCAAGTTTTTACCCATAGCATCTTTAAGTATTACAACTGAAGGCCTGAATTTGTTTTTAAGTTCTTTCAGTTTGAAAAATGCTGAGTGAGTTCTTTTTATTCCAATTCTATGTCTCTGTATATTCCATTATAATAGTTTGCTTTGACTTCTCACACCATCCTTTGATATCTTCTGGTCAGCTTTCTTTCTTTTTTTTCTTCTTTTTTTTACCTCAACATCTTTTCCCTTTATTTTGGCCTCTCAATGCTCCAGTTCAATTTTCAAGATCTCTTCTGACATCCTTTTTTTTTCTTCTTCCTTTGCCTTTGCTTTCTTTGTGGGTTATTTCCTTGATGTCATCTAATAACTCATGTCTTCAATTATTGATGTTTAATGCTTCAAACCTATTCTTAAGATGATTTTTAAATTCAGGTGGGATAAACTCAAGATCATGATTTGATTCTTGTGAACATGTTTTCATTTTCTTCAGCCTCAATTTGAACTTGTATATGAGTAATTGATGGCCTCTTCCACAGCCAGCACTTGGCCTGGTTCTGATAGCTGATATTCCTTTCACAAGTGTAGTCGGTCTTATTCCTATGAAGCCCATGTAGTGACTTTTTCCATTTGCATAGGCTGTAGAATATTGAAGGGAAGAGTAAGGGGGCAGTCCGTAGTGTTGCACTGGTAACTCAAAGGCAGTGCCTCTCTGACATTTCAGATCTACCAGCAGCTTCATTGGAGAAAGGACAGGCCATCTCCTCCTGTGTGATTTGCAGTCTCCCAAAATCACTATGGAAGTTCAACTACAAGTTGTTTCTGAATGACAGCAGTGAGTTTTGTTTCATTTGTATGTTTTTAAAGAGAAAAATGTGAACGCAGTCCCTCACTACCAAAAATTATGCAGCCGAGTTACCTACAATTGGGGAAATGGTGAGGGTAAGCACCTCTGAAGTGTAATGAAAAAGCCCCACCCTGGGAAAACCACCTTCATGATCATGGCGTAACAGAAATGAGTTTTCTAGTTTATGAATCAATCCCAGAAAATTGCTAGAGCAACTGCAGGACAGGCTACAGCTCATTGTCAGACAGAAAGAACCAAATCATTAAGTTGTTTACAACTAAACCAAGAAATATCAATCTGAGCAAAACTATTAAACCCACTGGGGTTGAACACTAGAGCAAAGGGTGCTCAGGTTTTAGGGGGAAATTCCCTCAAGCTGTTTCTCCCAGAATCAAGCAAAAAAGTACACATAAAGGAACAATTCTCATCACAAAAAAGAAACCCAGAAACAAATTCTTCTCCATCAGTTTTGCTCCTTGACCTTGGACACGTCACTGTGCTCCTTGGGCCTCAGCTTCCCATCTTGAAAATGGGAATAGTGATCCATCTCTGCATTGTGGGTTGTGAATTGTTTCAAAGGAAGAGGCAGAGGAGGCTGCGCTTCAGAAACTGTGAAGTCCTAGCTGAGTGAGAGTAATAGTTCATATTAAGAGGCATAAGCAGCCCTCTTGGGCTCTCTAGGGGCTTAAAGTCTAGAATAGAGGAGTAGTGCACATGAGCAGAAAACATATAGAAAGTCATAAGAGAAAAGGCTGAGAGCACTCACAGTTTATGAGAAGAGAGTATTCAGGGCAGACTTCTGAAATCGAAAGAACGTTAATAAATACTTTAAACCTAACAATGAGTACAAAACAACATACCAGTACCAGTTTCCACTGAGTTGATTCCCATTCGCAGTGGCCCATATTATGTCAGAATAGAATTGTGCTCCACAAGATTTTCAGTGGTTAATTTTCCAGAAGTAAATTTTCAGATTTTTCTTCCAAACTCAAAATTCCAAATCTTTTGGTTCACACCAAGGCAGGTTCACATTTTGCACAATGAACTGACATTGAATCAAATCTTACTTATACTGACCCTAGAGGACAGAGTAGAACTACTGCACACAGCAATTGCACATCTTTCTTCCTTGGGGCAGCTAGTGGATCCAAACCACTGACTTTTATCAACTGAGCACTTAACAGCTGTGCCACCAGCACTCCTCCTCCAGAAACAGGGATGGAATTTTTAGTATTAACAGAAGCTGGAAGCTGTATGAAAGTTAGAATCAGCCCCACTTGTCCTTAAGTTTTTGTAAGAAGCCAACATAGTACTTCTTTGAAGCCTATAGAAAGTAATGGCCTCCCAGTTCAAGTGAGTCTCAGGGGACATAGTTGTTGTAGTGGGAAGGAGTTGCTCTGCTGACCTGAAGGCACATGATTTGAATCCATGAGTTTCTCCAATTGAATCTACCAGCTGCTCTGTTAGAGAAAGATGAGCAGTCTCTTCCCATGTGATTTATTGCCTCTGAAAATCTGCTGGAGGGTCAGCTATGCTAGCTTCTGACGCAACCATACTTAACAAGAACAACAATTTATGGTGACTCCATGACAATGAAATGAAATACTGGCCAATCCTTTGTGCTCCCGATTGCTTATGGATTGGACTGCTGTGAATCACAGGGTCTTGACCAGCTTATTTTTGGAAGTATGTGGTCAAGGCTTTCTTCCTGGTTTGTCTTAGTCTGGAAACCTTGCTGGAACCTGTTCAGCATCTAGTAATACACAAGCCTCAAAAGAGTGGTGACTGTGTTTGAGGTCCACTGGTCAGAAATCAAACCAGGACCTCTCTAATGGAATGTGAGACACCTACCAGTGAATCAGTGCCTTGTACGGTGGAAAGGTACCATGTACATTTATGAGGGAAGAATGCTCAGAAGGGAAGAAGGATATACCAAGGTTGAACCAATCAGAGCATTCTCTACCTGTACACAGAAATTGGTTCAGGAATGAGCACATGAGGCAGAATAATGAGTAAAGGCTAGGACATTTGCAGAAATCACTGGTAAAGAGAAGCTTCTTTTCCCATCAGGCTGCTGAGCTGGTAGGACAGACACCTGAAGAGAGCCATTCTGAGAATGAAGCCAACCCAGCGTGGGGCAGAGATAAGAAAATAGATGTTACTGGTGACATTGTTTGAGCATTATGAACCAGCCATACTTGAAGCTCTCACTAGGATTTTGTGGTCATCATTGTTGCTGCTGTTATGTACCATTGAGTCACCTGCAATTCATAATGATCCTATATACATTAGCTCTGAACCCTGTCCTATCCTGAGCGAGTCTCATTGTCTCTGACAAACCTAACCCCATTTCTCTAGTAACTGAATCAATCCATATAATCCAGGGTCTTCCTCTCTTGTGCGGTCCCTCTACCCTTCCAAAAATGATGTCTTTCTCCAAGGACTGGTTCCTCTTGGCCACAGTCCCAAATTATGTGAGACGAAACTTCAAAATCTTCCCCTTCAGGGAGCAGCCTGGTTTGACCCTCTCCGAGACAGACACCTGTTTGTTCTTCTGGCAGTCCACGGAATGTTCAACACACTTCTCCAGCTCCACAACTCAAAGCATCAATCCTTCTTCTGTCATCCTTAGTTATTGTCCAGCTCTCTGCAGCACAGCAAGGAATGCGAAGACCATGGCCCACCTCAGGTGTATTTTAGTCTCTAGACTGACATCATTGCTCTTCAGTACTCTGGAGGGGTCCCTGACAAAAGACTTTCTCAATGCAATTCAGCTTTTGATTTTCTGACAGCTGGTGCCAAGAGTGCTGATTGTGGTACCAAGCCAAAACCTCAGAACTATGCTGATAGTGCAAAGTCAATAAGGCTTAAACAATAATTGCAACTCATATGCTCATTTAATTAAATCTCCACATCGAGGGCTTCAAATGCAATGTGTCCAGAATTCTGGTCCCATTTCCTTACATAGTTTCCGTTTTGCCTAGTCATAGGTTGTGACCATCATCCTTTGGCTTCCTGCCAATTGGTTGTGGCAGGCCCATGCCTTGATCTGTAGCTGCACCCATGCCACTCAGAGGCAGGCAGTGTTTCTTTTTTCAAAGCAGCAAACTAAAACTCCAAGCTTGCTCTAAATGGAAGCACTTAAATCACTTTCCCATCCTTGAGGATGTCTTACTCCATAGGGACTTGGACTGCTGACTTAAAGTCCACACCTCTGGGCAATCAGTGATGCATCCCATCTCCATATCTTTTCAATACATATGCAAATGGCTAGAGAAGCTGTGGTATATTTGCACAATGGAATACTATGCTGCATTGAAAAACAAGAAACTCATGCAATATTATTCAAAATGGTTGACTCTGAATTTGTGTCTTCTAGGTTGCAACACCCCCATGATACATCTTCAAGGATATGAACATGTATGGCCAAGCACAATCAATAAGAGTGCATCTAAATTCCAAAATCAATCTCCATAATAGTCTATGTGTTTCCTACTGCCAAAGGGGCCCTTTAGAGTAGTGAGAGAAGATCTTCACCCTGAAACTTACAGCGCCCCTTTTCAGTAGGAAGTAGCTAAGAGAATACGCCATCCCCTTTTCCTTATGAATCAGGGTGAAGTCTCTCTCAGGGAGGAGAGATAGGGAATGGCAAAGAACACACTGACAAAGGAGATTAATCAGAACTGGCTTTGACAAGCACTGTGGCAATTGGACAATTAAAACAGACATTCGGGGTGGGGAGAAGAACGAACTGGGGAGGAGGGTAGAGAAAACAGTGCAACAATGAATGAATGAAAACCCAAAATCTCTGTAAATGTTCACTAAAACTAATAAAATTTAATAATAATTAAAAAAAAAAAGATGGAACCGACCCAGAACTGACCACCTAACAGGTTTTCAAGGCAGTACATGGCACAGGAGAATTTTGTCATGGGCACAATTGCTAAATGAAATGTGTGAAGTTTGAGGGAAAACCAATTTCTGGGAAGAAAGACCTGGCAATCTATTTACAAACTGTCAGGCCTTGATGACCTATGGAGCACTGCACTTTCCGACATTGCCATGAGTCAAAATTGACTTTGTGGAGACCAGAAGTGAAATTGTTCATAATTAAAGTACCATACTTTTTTTTATAAACAATATAATTTAATTCATTGGAAAAAAATAAATATGCAAAGCAGATCATTTGGAAGGCTGGGCTTTTTGAGGAGGCATGTGGCCTCAGGAGGAAGACTCATCAACAACTTATGTTATGCAGATGGCACATCTTTGCTTGTTGAAATTGAAGAGATCCTGAAACATTTGCTGCAGAAGGTTAAGGACTGTAGTCTTCAATATGGATTGAAGCTTAACATCAAAAAGACAAAGATTCTCACCACTAGGCCCATAGGCAGCACCATGATGGATGAATAAGAGATTGAGGTTAACAATTTCAGTTTGCTTGGGTCCACAATCAACACTCTTAGCATAAAGAGTCACAAATCAAAAGATAAATTTCACTGGGGAAGCCTGCCGTCAGGGACCTCTCTGAAGTGCTAAAGAACGAAGATGTCAGTCTAGCAACTAAGATGTGCCTGATCTAGGCCATGGTCTTCATGATTACTTGATGCCTTTGAGTTGTGGTGCTGGAGAAGAGTATTAAATATATCGTGGACTGCTAAGAAAACAAACATGTGTCTGTCTTAGAGAGGGTGAAACCAGTTTCTCCACCTCAGAAGCTCCACGAGCATGTTGTTTGGAGGGCTCAGTCCTTAAAAAACGATATAATGCTGAGATAGGTTATTGTGGTTGATGTATACCATCAAGTCAGAACCTACTCATAACTGGCCCTCCAACACGTTTTCAGAGGCAGTAAATTGCAGGGGAAGAGCTTGTCCATCTTTCTCCCGCAGAGCAGCTGGTGGATTCAAACCACACGCCATTGGATTGGCAATGCAGCTCCTCACCAGTAGGCCACTAAAACCCCTGGGAAAGGTGGAGGCTAACCCTAAATCAGGAGTTATTTAGATCAAGAGAATGTAATCAGAGAAACTTCTGTTAGAAAACTCTATTAAGTACACATTATGACAAAAACAAGGCCAACATTTCTAAGTAAATGTAAAATTGTTCAACAGACCAAAAGTATTGGTTAATGAGTAAATGTCAACATGTCCCTGTTTACCTTATATGGACAGTATAATAAAATAATGCTGCCTTTTCATAGTGTGCAGAGTGGAATGTCATACTAAGCATCTTCACATCACATGTGTTCCATCATATAGACATGAGTTTAAAGAACATTATGCCTTATAAGTACATATGTATGTCTCAGAGGAAACATTATCTTGCTAACTCCAAATTACTAATAAGAATGTAGTCATACTTTCTGACACACTAGAGTCCATTGTAGCATTCACTGTGTTTAAAAAAAAAATACATCTTGAAGAAAATGTAGCCAGAGTTCTCCTTGGAGGCAAAGATGATAAAGCTTCACCTCACATACTTTGGACATGTTGCTAGGACAGGCTATTCCTTGGAGGTGGACATTATGCTTGGAAAGGCTCAGTGAAAGAGAGGAAGACCCTCAACCAGATGGATTGACACAGTGACTACTGACCAAGGACTGTAGATATGTGGAACTTCTAGAAACTCTTTCTGCTACCTCACAAAGATAATTCTTAACACCTCCAGTGCAGATCAACCCAAGATCCAGATGACCAGATATCAATCCCAGTGTTACCTCAACTTTCTAGAAAGCCACATCCACTTTTGCCTCAAGTAGAGTCCTTTATTGAGATAAATCTCAAAGTCTTTCTTGTCTTTTTCACTCTCATTCATTCTTTTTTTATTTTATTTTTTTCATTCTTTCTATCTCTTTTTGTTTTTATTATTTCTTTTTACTATTATTCAGTAAAGACCTTTGAAAGTAATATTGAAAAAAATGCATGCATACATTCTACAAATACCTGACTAGTACTCTTAAAAGCTGTCATGGTCGTGAAACACAAGGAGAATGTAGAGATCTGACAAATAAAGTCAGTGTTGTATCTTGGATTAGACTCTGGGTGGTGCAAATTATTAAGCACTAAACTATGAACCAAAACATTGGTGGTTTGAAAGCACCTTAAGGCAGGAAACTGCACTGCAATCCCAGAGGTGCACGGTTCAAATCCACCAGATGCTCTGCTGAAGAAGGAGGAACAATCGCCTCCTGTACCAGTCAGATCCAATTTGATGGTACACACATTAAATAAATAAATAAATAAATAAAGCACCTTAAGATGTCGTTAAAGATAAACCTTATAGTACGCTCCCAAAAAGTTACACACTTGAAAGCCTTATGGAATAGGTCTTGATGGAGTTAGCTGACAGTAGCTAACAGTAACAACAGAAAAAGGAGATTGGTGAGAAAGTTGATGAAGTGGAATAAAATCTGTAGTTAGTATTGTAAAAGAAGGGGGCACTGGTGATGCAGTCAGGAGGGCATTGTTCTGCTGACCCCCCCCCCCAAAAAAAAACAGTCTTCTCTGGTGGTGGAAATCCACCAGCAGCTCCAAGGGAGAAAGGTGGGAAGTCTCTGCCCATGCCTGGCCTCAGAAACCCAACAGAAGGGCAGCTCTGAGTTTGCTCTGAATTGATGGTGATGTTTTTTTTTTTTTAATTGTATCAATGGTACCAAATCATAATTATGGAAATGAGAGTGAAGGGTATAGGGGAACTGTTTGTATTATCTTAGCAACTTTTTTACAATACTAAAATAATTCCTAAGCAAGAGTTTAAAATATAAACAAATTCACATACCTCTTAAAGAGGTCAAATAGCACAACAGGGCAAATAGCTAAAAATAATTATCTTTCCTGCTGTCCACAAAAACTTGTAGTTCCTCTTCCTAGAGTTACAATGCAAGAGGAATTCTCTAAGTACATTCAAGCTTTTGTGCCCCTATCCTCACTGCTCCATAAATACTCACTTTATCATGCTTATCTCACTTAACAATGTTTCTGTCAGAGATTCTTTCATGTATGTGTAAAGTAAGCTACCTCACTATGCTAATGGCTTAGTGTACTTAACCAGTTCCTGCTGAATGGCTTCTGTGACCTCCTTCTAGAATAAAACCTTCTAAAATAAAGATATACAATGTCTATCTCTGATCATGTTATGTCTTTCAACCCCTGTACAAGTTTATCTGCAGAGCAAATATCTAAAAGAGCAATTTCATGATCTTATCTACAGATTACTGGTAGCCCAGGTATCTCCAACTTTTATTGAGTTCTCAGGCCCAAAGTTTGGCAGATGATTATCTTTGCAAAATTGTTTATTGCTTCCTCAGTTATGTAATGTTCCTGTAACAGAAGCACCATGAGCAAGTGGCAAAACTGTTTACTGCTGCCTCAGTTATAAAGTGCTGCTATAACAGAAGTACCATGAGTGGGTGGCTTCCACAAACAGAAAACTCTTTTTTCACAGTTTAGGAAGCTAGAAGTCAGAGAATAATTTAAATACGCTTCAGTACTTTGTTTGAATTCTTTAGTCAACAAGTTTTAGTCGTTACTGATTAACTTTTTTTCTATGTATAATATTTCAAATTAAACCATTACTATTGCTTTAAAGTGTATCAGAAACTTAATGACGTAAAGCAAAAAAGTCTTGGAGTGTTATCTCACTTCCTTCCATATCTATACTCTGTTTTTGGCTACAGAGGCTGAAGGCTCAACTATCTGTTTGGTTACATTTGGAGACCACAAAGGGACTCATCAGACTTTCTTGGCAAGTAATGACATACTGTTTATTTGTTTGTTCCTGGAGAGCTCAGTGGGCCACCAGGACAGAGAGACCTCAGGAGCATGCACTCTAGACATCCCTAACAGCACTGCCAAGACTACTGGCTCAGGGACATCTGGAGCTCCAATTATCTCCCATCCTTTTCATTTTCTGCCAGATCCATCTGTTTTATACAGCAATTGTGTACATAGTAAAGGTTGTGTTTAGCTCTAGGTTGCCTTTACACCTTTATATCAGGGTCTGATCTGTATTTAGTTAACCACAGAAAGAATAGGAGCAGGAGCTTCCATTGTAGAGGAAAATAAGTGAAAGCAAATCCTGTCTGGTTGGTCTGTTTATGGATATGCATCTATAACTATTAAAAGAATGGTTTTGCTATAATACACCTTGGCTTATGTATAATTTAGATTCAGGAGAAAAATGGCTTTGAATGGGTTCTTACATTATTACACTATCTTGTAGTTAAAATTATTTTGTCAAAGATAAAGAAAATGGAATGAAATTCCTTACATGTAAATTTTTGTGATTCTGCAGATAAATATGAAGGATATTCACCTGATGGTACAGCAAGGAAGAGAACTTGAAAATCCAATAGAGGAACATAAAAAGCCTGAGAAGCCCCAAGTCTGCCCTGATGACTGCTATAACCTTCCTATTATTGTTGTATGCCATGAAGTAGGAACTGACCCATAGCTGACATTCTAGCAGCTAGCCAGGGGTAGTAAATCACATGGGAGGAGATTGCCCATCTTTCTCCCAGATAGCAGCTGATGGATTTGAACCGTGTACCTGTAGGTTAACAGTGCAAGTCCTTACCACTATATCACCAGAGTCCCCTTAAACAGAGAAATTTAGATGTTAAGATTACCAACATTCCAACTATGTCCACAACCCCAGTGGCATCTAGTGGTGGTAACACAGCCATATTTAGTGAACCAGCTCAGCCATGCTTGGCCACTGAGGGAAGCAGTCTCTTCATCCACACCTGACAGCGGACACATTTTGGCAGAAAGCCACATGGGACAAAGGCAGGAAAATGCTCTTTCCAACTGTTGTCCATAGAATTAAACTCAAATGGAAAATCCACTGGATATTACTGGGCACATACTGGGAAAAGGATTCCCACTTGTTAAATTGGAAGAAGTAAAAATTTTCCTGTCACAATGACACTGTCAAAATGACAGAATTAATAACCACATTTTTTTCTCCTTGCTACTCAAATTGATGGAAATGAAAATAAATACACAAGAACCAAGTGTTGAGCGCTGCCTCTGGTCCGCTGCGTATCTCCTGCCGCCATGCCTGGAGGTCTGCTTCTTGGCGACAAAGCCCCCAACTTTGAGGCCAATACCACCATCGGCCGCATCTGTTTCCATGAGTATCTTGGAAACTCATGGGGCATTCTTTTCTCTCACCCCCGAGATTTTACTCCAGTTTACACCACGGAGCTTGGCAGAGCTGCAAAGCTAGCACCAGAATTTGCCAAGAGGAATGTTAAATTGATTGCCCTTTCAATAGATAGTGTTGAAGACCATCTTGCCTGGAGCAAGGATATCAATGCGTACAATTGCGAGGAGCCCACTGAAAAATTACCTTTTCCCATCATCGATGACAAGAATCAGGACCTTGCCATCCTCTTGGGCATGTTGGACCCAGCAGAGAAGGATGAAAAGGGCATGCCGGTGACAGCTCGTGTGGTGTTTATTTTTGGTCCTGACAAGAAACTGAAGCTGTCTATCCTCCACCCAGCTACCACTGGAAGGAATTTGGATGAGATTCTCAGAGTAGTTATCTCTCCAGCTGACAGCAGAAAAGAAGGTTGCTACCCCAGTCGATTGGAAGGATGGAGATAGTGTGATGGTCCTTCCAACCATCCCTGAAGAGGAAGCCAAAACACTTTTCCCTAAAGGAGTCTTCACCAAAGAGCTCCCATCTGGCAAGAAATACCTCCGCTACACTCTCCAGCCTTGAGTCTGTGTGGTGCTGGAGCGGCTCGCTTAGCCGCGTGAGCCAGGGGGCGCCAGCTGCCAATCATGTGTTCCTAGAGCAATTCCAGAAAACTTCCTAGTGTGATCATAGCCAAGGTCTTTAGGTGGCTCTACTACTGCTTATTAAATGAAAATGACACTCAACATTTCTTAGGATTCTTTACTCATAGCCGACCCTCCAGGAAGAGATTGCCCACCTTCCTCTCTTGTGGCCGACGATGGATTTGAACCACCAGAGAGGCACAACCTTTGGGTTAGCAGTCCAGCTCTCTATAGTGTGTGCGACCAGAGTGCCACCACCTGCAGAACTGGAAGACAATATCGTTTCAACCCTGTACTTTCCCGGTACAGCCTGGAAGGGAAGAGCAAACTAAATATTTTTGTTATAATAAATTTTCTGTAATAAATTCTGTCAAAGTTGGGAGGCTACAGAAAAGACTCCCTTGTCTGCAGAGGAGGTTTAAGCAGTATGACGAGTGCCACATGCCTTCCACACAGTATTTCTGTACGTTAAGAGCACCTTCTGAGAAAGGGGAAGAGATGGAAGATGTTTACTATAGAACTCTCTAGCAGTGGATGACTATTTTCTGAGTTTTGCTTTTTAGGGATCAGCAAATAAATTCCTTTCTTAAAACTGGGGGGAGGGGGAAGAACCAAGTGTTTTATCCTACTTTAATTTAAAAATTGTCTTAATAGGTTTGAGACACTGAACACCAATGATCTAAAACCAAATGAGTTGTGGGATGACATAAAGGATATTATTCACGAAGAGAGAAAAAGATCATCACAAAGACAAAGGAGAAAGAAAAGCTCAAAAGGTCAGAAAAGACTCTGAAAATTTCACTAGAGCGTTGAGAAGACAAAACAAAAGGAAGACATGCAGAAGTGAAAAAATTGAACAGAAGGTTTCAAAGAGCAGCTCGAGAAAACAAAACAAAGTATTATAATGGAATGTACAAAGAGCTGGAGTTGGAAAATAAAATGCTCACTTGGTATTTCTCAAGTTGAAAGAACTTAACAAATTCAAGCCTCAAGTTGCAATATTGAGAAACACTACAGGCAAAATCCTAAATGATTCAGGAAGTATTAATTCACATAGTCACTGTACAACACTGTACAAAAAATTAGTCACCAGTGAAAATTTTTAGGAAGTAGCATATATATTATCAAGAACAAATGGTTACCATCTCAGACAAGAGTCTCATAACGCAAGTTTACAGAATATTTTTGGGCCTCCACAAGAAAAAGATGGATAACAAAATGGGCAAAAGATATGGAAAGAATTTTCACAGAGGAAGACATTTTAATGGAAAACAGACACATGAAGAAATGCTCAAAATCACTGACAATAAGAGAAATGCAAATCAAAACCACAATTAAGTACCATCTCACTCCAGTAAGAGTGGCAAAGTCTAACAGGGCAGCAAGTAATAAATGTTGGAGAGGATGTGGCAAGAAAGGAACTCTTATATATTGTTGGTGGAACTGTAAAATGGTACAACCATTATAGAAGGCAGTTTGGTGTTTCCTCAAAAAGCAGAACCTAGAGATTCCATATGATCCAGCTATTCCACTACTTGGAATACACCCTGAGAAAACGAGAACTGGGGCACAAACAGAGATTTGTACACCAAAGTTCATAGCAGCATTATTCACCATCGCAAGAACATGGAAACAGTCCAAATGTCCAATCACAAACAAATGGATTGAGAAATTGTGGTATATTCACACACTGGACTACTATGCAGCATGGAGGAGCAATGATTTTTTAAATAATTATCAAACTTGGGAGGGACTGGAGAGCATTATATGAGTGAAATAACTAGGTCCCATAAGGACAAATATTGTATAAATATAAATATAAGTATACAAGGGAGGTGAGGGAGGTTGGAAGCAGAGGGATGAGAATGTGCAGGGAAGGGGAGATTAATCATGGAGTTGATGGGTGGAAGGTGAGGGAAATTGGAAGAATCTGTTTTCGAAATCAATGTATTCAAATTTTGTAAATAAACTAGTATTTAAAAAAAAAAGAACAAATGGTGACGAAAGACGGTCAAGTTACATTGAAGATACTGGCAAAAAAATAATGCCCCAGAAACCAATGAGATACCAACTGACATGTTTCAACTAATAGATGCAGCCCTGGATGTGCTCACAAGTCTGTGCCAGGAAATTTTAAATATAGCTACCTGGCCAAGTGATTAGAAGAGATCTATATTTGTTCCCATATTTTGTTCTAATTCATCCCCATATTCCCATTCCCAAGAGAGGTGATCCAATAGAAAGTAGAAATCATCAAACAATATCATTAATATCACATAAAAGCAAAATATTGCTGAAAATCATCCAAAAAACGACTAGAAAAGTATATTGACAGAGAACTGCCAGAAGTTTAGGCTGGGTTTAGAAAAAGTTCTGGCACCAGAGATGTAATTGCTAATATCAGATAGATCTTGGCTGAAAGCAGAGAATACCAGAAGAATGTCTGTGTTTTATTGACTATGCAAAGACATTTGACTGTGTGGGGCGTAAAAAACAACATTGTGAAGAATGGGAATTCCAGAACACCCAATTAAGCTTATAAAAAATCTATACTTAGAAGCTGTTTCTGAACAGAAAAAGATAAAACCGCATGTTTTAAAATTAAGATGTGGGAGCTCTCATAGCCTAGTGGCAAGAAGCTGCACTGCAATCCCAGAAGTGGTGGTTTTTGTTATGTGCCGTCGAGTCGCTTGCGACTCATAGCGACCCCATGTACAACAGCCCTAAACTCTGCTCTGTCCTGTGCCAATTGCACTGTCTCTGACACTTCCATCCCGATTATCCCAGTCACTGAAAAAATATGGAACACTTCACAAACTCGGTTTGAATCCACCAGATGCTCTGCTGGAGAAGGAGGGGCAATCTCCTCCTGTACCAGTCAGATCTGATTTGATGGTACACACACAAAAAATAATAAAATTTAAAACAAAAACCAAAAAAATTAGATAAGATGTGCATCAGGGCCATATCCTTTATTCCTATTCAATATGCATGATGAGAAAATCCTTAGAGAAGCTGGAAATTATAAAGAAGAGTGTGGCATCAGGACTGGAAGAAGACTCATCAACAATTTATATTATACAGAGGACACAAATTTGCTTGCTGACAATGAAGAGACCTTGAGGTGCTTGCTGCAGAGGATCAAAGACTGATGCCTCTGATATGGATTACATCTCAGCATCAAGAAGACCAAAATCTTTACCACTGGGCCAATAGGCAACATCATAATAGATAGAGAAAAGATTGAAATTACCAACAATTTCATTGCTCAGATCCTCAAACAGCACCTTTGGTACAAGCAGCTAGGAGATCTGGAGACATATAAAATTGGAAAAGTCTGCTTTCAGATTTTCAGATACTTCTCCAAATTCCTGAAGAGCAATGACGTCAGTTTAAAAACTAAAGTGTGCTTGATCCAAGTCATAGTCTTCCTAAACATCTGCTATGCTTTTGAGAGCTGAACAATGACTAAAGATAGCAGGAGAAGAATTGACACCTTTGAACTGTGGTGTTGGAAAATAATGCTGAATGGATTGCCAAAAGAAGAAGCAAATGTCTTGGAGAAAGTGCAACTAGAATGCTCCTTAAAAGCAAAGATGGCAAAACTTTGTCTCACATTCTTTGGTCGTGTTGTTGTTAGAAGAGGCTATTCATTGGAGAAGGACATCATGCTTGGAAAGGTGGAGCATCAGTGAAAGAGAGGAAGATCTTCATCAAGACAAATTGATATAGTATCAGTGGCAATTGTGTTAAGTGTGTCAGGAATGATTTGGATGGTACAGGATAAGACAGGTTTCAGGTCTGTTGTTCATAGGGTCGCTGAGTCGAACTTGATGGCACTTAACAATAACCACAAATACTTTTGCTACCCATCACCCTAATTGGGCAGATACACAGGGCTTGTTCACCATGCTCCTAACCATTGATGAGATGAAGCTATTATGGATATGGTATGAGATGAAGCAGCTTGTATCCAGGAGAAAATTCCAACAGGATTCCAGCTCTAGCCAAGAATATTCCTCTAAGCCAAATTAGAACCCAAATGATGGGATCTGCTGTGCAAGGAGTATTACAGAAGGTACATTCTTGAAGGTCTGAAGAAGGGAGGACAGAAACAAAGGAGTTTAAACATAGTACAACAGTCCAGTGGAAGCTGACTTAAAAGCCTTCTTAATTTCTGGGGTGAATATATCAGGCTTTTCACAAATGCATAGATCTTGACTTAGTGGCTTCAGCTAATGTCTAAATGGTTAACATGACTTTTATCTCTCAAATACCCCCAATATTAGGAAAGACTACAGAAACTTAACATGGCATTCAACATGAACCTGTCCATGTTAGTAGACATCTCCTTCAAGTTATTCAACAAAGAGAGCACAAGAAGTCACAGGCTGTTACTGTATTCCTAGAGATCACCAGAAGTAAGCCTCTGGTGCTCCAGAAAGGACCTCAGAGAGGAAAAAGATATCTAGACAAGTATAAATGTCTACACTACAAAAGATCTGGACACTGAAAGAATGAATGGCCAAGTCATAGGAGAGGCTTTACCAGGAAAAGCAGTCTTCCAATTTGACATACGCAAAACAAGCCAGCTTGTGTAAAGAAAACTGGGGATATAAGGGATCCGGCTTGATTTGCCATCAACTTCTACCATTCTTATTGCCTCTCTCCAGGAATCCCAGATAAAAATAACAATAGGAGAACTGTGGTCTTTTTTTGTAAACACAGGGACTGGGCCATATATTAAACAGTGAATAAATCTCTAACTTCATTTTCTTCCCATTTAGTGACTTTGTTAAGGGCTTCAGGGAGTACTGAAGACTAGTTCTTCCTGAACACATAGATTAGTCCATTGTTGTTGTTGTTGTTGTTGTTAAGTGCCATCGAATCGCAGGCGACTCATAGTAGCCACCCTATGAAGGAGAGTCCTCAACGCTTGGGTGTCTGTCATCCTCTCTCCAGGTTCATAGGGTTTCCTGAGGCAAGCTATTACGGAAGTGGATGCCACTCCTCCTTCCAACCTTGTTTTAATCGGGGAGCTCCACCCCACTCTCTGTCCGCATTGGGTAACCAGCCATTAACACATTTGACTCATCAATGTCACAGTGTTAGCCTCACAGCAACCACAAGTTACCACTGTACGGCACCTTGTATACCAGGGCTATACGACCTAGAGGAATGTCTGAACAAAAACAATGAAATACAGGCCTGAGGGCCCAAAGGACACCAAAATTGCCCTAAGCCCTCAAACCTGCTGTGCCTCAGACTGCTCCATTAATTAGATAAAGAAAAACTATGCACCGCTTCTTCTATGTTTGCTTGCCCAGCTCCCCCAGTGGAAATTTGCTCTCCAAACTTTAGGGCCGAATAACCTTTTTTTCCCTGAGACCTGGAGTCTACATATGGAAGTTCCTCACAAACATGCCTGACAATTTCTGATCTAGACACTGGAAGATAATCAGGGGTTGTTGTTGTTGCTGTTGTTGTTATGTGCCGTCGAGTCATTTGCAACTCATAGCGACCCTATGTACAACAGCCCTAAACCATGCTCTATCCCATGCCAATCTCATTGCTTCTGACACACCCATCCCGAGTGCTCCAGTCACTGAATCAATCCACCTCATAGAGGGTCTTCCCCTCCTGTGCTGTCCCTCTACCCTACCCAGCATAATGTCCCTCTCTAAAGACCTGTCTCCCCTTACAACATGTCCAAAGTATGTCAGACAAAGCCCCAGAATCCTTGCCTCCAAGGAGTAGCCTGGTTTAATCCTCTCTACGATGAATCTGTTTGTTTTCTTGGCAGTCCATGGTACATTCAATACTCTTCTCCAGCACCACAGCTCAAAGGCGTCAATTCTCCTTCTATCCTCCGTAGTCATTGTCCAACTCTCTGATGCATAACAAGTGATTGCAAAAACCATGGCCTGTATCAGGCACACCTTAGTCTCCAGAGAGACACTGTTGCTCTTCAGTATTTTGGAGAGGTCTCTAACAGCAGACATTCCCATCGCAATACGTTTTTTTATTTCCTGGCTACTGGTGCCAAGAGTGTTGACCGTGGAGCCGAGCAAACTGAAGCTGTGAGCAATCTCAATCTCTTCGCCATCCATCATGATGCTACCGATTGGTCCAGTGGTGAGAATTTTTGTCTTCTTGATATTGAGCCTCAGTCCATATTAAAGGCTGCACTCCTTGACACTCTGCAGTAAGTGCATGAGGTCCTCCTCAGTTTCAGTGAGCAAGGTTGTGTCATCTGCATAACGCAGACTGTTGATAGATCATCCACCAATCCTAACGCCATGCTTCTCCTCATAGAGCCCAGCCTCTCGGATAATCTGCTCTGCATACAGGTTGAAAAGGTATGGAGATAGGACACATCCCTGGCGTACACCCTTCCCAATTGTGAACCATGCAGTGTTTCCTTGCTCTTTGTTGACAACTGCCTCTTGGTCCAAGTATAGGTTTTGCATTAGCACGATTAAATGTTCTGGGATTCCCATTCTTCTCAGAGTCAGGCACAATTTGTGATCCACACAGTCAAACACCTTTGCATAATCAATGAAACACAGACATTCCTCTGGTATTCCCTGTTTTCAGCTAAGATCCATCTAACATAAGCTACAATATCCCTAGTACCACGACCCCTTCTAAACCCAGCCTGGACTTCTGGCAGTTCTCTGCTGATGTACTGTTCCAGTCGTTTTTGGATAATCTTCAGTAGAATCTTGCTTGCATGTGAAATCAATGATATTGTTCTGTAGTTTCCACACTCAGTCAGGGGTAGCCTGAAAATATCAGCAATCAGGTAAACCCCTTCATGTGGGCAAACAAACTCCAGGAAGAGCCAAATAGACATTCTCCATTGAGATCTGACCAAATCCTGGGAGACAAACACCTGGCAGAAAAAATTACCCTGTAAGGAAGGAGGCATTGAAGACATAGGCCCCATTATTAACATGGTTAAAGAATGTGGAATAATTTGGTCATATCAGTCTTGTATTTATGTGCTGTTAATTTGACTACAACTCACAATAACTCTATGAACAAAATTTCTAAACCCTGATCTATCTTTTTTTTAATTATTTTATTATTTTTATGTGAGTCTACCGTCAAATCAGATCTGACTGGTATAGGAGGAGATTGTCCCTCCTTCCCCGGCAGAGCATCTAGTGGATTCGAACCGTGCACCTCTGGGATTGTGGTTGCAGCTCCTTGCCACTAGGCCACCAGAGCTCCCCTAACCCTGATCTACCTTGAGCCAGTCTCACTGTCTCTGGCACACCTGCCTCCATTTCATAGTCACTGTGTCAACTGATCTTATCCAGGGTCTTCTTCTTTTACACTGACCTTCTATCCTTCCAAGAATGATGTCCTTCCTCCTGACAACATACTCAAAATATGTAAGACACAGTCTCACAATCCTTCCCTCCAAGCAGCCTGTCCAAGGAACTTGGTCTCTGGCTAATATTTTCATCAGCACTAGAAAGGACAATTCCAAACTTTAGAAAAGGTGGGCACATGCTGGAGAGATCCCCTCCAAGCTACATGCAAGAACCGAGAGTATGTGTAAGAACTGAGAGGGTAGCCAGATAGAGGTAGGCCCCTATTCCCTTGACCCCACATGAGATAGAGTACAGCTGCAGTTGGGGAAAGGTGGCCTCTGACTGATATCCTCATCAGCCCTACCAAGGAAAATTCCAAACTTTAGAAGAGACAAACAGCCAGGCAAGATTCTTGCAAGTCTGGACAGCAGCCCATAGAGAAATTGAAGGACCTTAGGAAAGGGGAGCTTTCCTACTGCACAGTCCCAGAAAGGACTCCTGGCATAGCAAGTTGCTTTACCCAATAAAAGGATCACTTTAAATCTTCAATTAATAAATAACATCATACAGATAAAGAACTGTTGACAACCTACACAGACACAATAGAAATGGCCTAAAACATCAATAAAAACTTCACATAATGTCAAGAAAACAGCAGGCAGCTTCGAATTGTGTGGGGAAAAAACAAAACAAGCCTTTTCCTAAAACAAACAAAACACATATTAAAGACCCAATGAATACTCCAGAGACAGAGAAACAGAAGAAATACATTGACCCAGAGTCATATGAAGACCCACTTAAGAATATGCAAATACCTCCTCTCTTGAGCCCTCCTAACCTGAAACTCTGTGGAGAAGGCTTGTAATTTCTTAAGTCAAAGGGAATAGCAAGCAGTGAACCCTCCACAGTTTTCCAGAGGACAATTCATCTCTGCAACCTCTGATCAAGGTACACAGCTCTATTCAGGTCCTAGGGCTTGGAGCCTTAAGGCCAAGAGAGGAGCACCGATATACAATCCCTGACAGGACATCACCATCCCCAGGGACACTACACAATTATAACAACCTAACATCTACCAAGAAAATCTTCATAAAATGTCAAGAAAGCAGCGGGAAGCCTCAAACATTATAAACAAAACAAAATAAGCCTTCTAAAAAAGCAGAACATATTTCAGACCTGATGATTACCCTAGTCACATAGAACAAGAAGAAATATATTAATGTGGAGATATTTGAACAGACAGAATAAGTGCAAATGGCAAAAGAAACAATGGAAGTCATTGAGAGAATGAGTGAATACTCATTGCAAACGGCAGTTAATCATAAATATCACACTAGGGACACAGAAAGCTTTTCTTGAACAGGATAGAAGACAACCCTCCAGAGAAAAATAAGTTATCATGTTTAGAGAAATATTACACTGACTGACTAATTGGAAGGATAGTAGAAAACTCCCACAGGAAATGGTTCAGTGCTCAAGACTTTTATAGTCAATACTCTTCTTAAGCAGAACACACATTCCTTTTGATGGCATAAAATCCGTTTAAATTGGAACTACCCTCTGCCCAAGCTTCTAATATGACTACAGGTTCAAGAATAACCACTTTCAGAGAAGGAACTAAAAAAATGTTTCATAAAATACAGGATGAATGTGTGTCTTGACAATAGCAGTGCAAGTGCAAATTAGGATGTAGCCTTTTCAAAAGGTGCTTCTACTAATAAGATTCTTTTGTGTATTACATAATTTACTGAAATCTTATACTTACAGACTTTTCCAGTACCTTCTTTATTTTGACCATAAGCTTTAAATAAAATAGTGATAACCAAAAAGGAAAAAGAAAGAAACAGAGAGAGAGAGAGAGACAGAGAAAGAAAGAGAATACTCCAGAGATAGAGACAGAAGAACTATATTGAGGAGAAACTTGAACAACTATGGAAGAAAATGCAAAAGATGAAAGGAAGAATTTAAACTATAGATAGATTTTTAAAAACTTAAAAAATCAACACAAGACAGAGATGGTACAGCGAACACAATACTAGAAATAAAAGAAATGAATAAAAATGGACTGCAGAATACTAAGACTGAAATGGCAGAAATGTCCAACATTTTGGAAGGGAAAAAAAATCAGAACAGAAGAGACAAAATAGAGAGCCAGAAAACTGGAGGACAAGAACCTCAATGAAAACATACTCAAAGAAAAATCAGAGAGGAAATATAAAGAAAATTACAATAACATTAGAATCATATGGATGACATCAAAAGGAACAGAATACGTATGATTGGAGCTACAGAACACAAGAGGGACAGGGATATCACTGAGAAAATTGTGGAAGAGGTAAGAGAAGAAAATTTCCCAGGTATTATGAAGAATAGAGAAATCCACATCCAAAAAGTTTAGCAAACAACAAATAGATTAGACCCAAAGAAAAAAACATCAGATACATAATAGTCAAATTCTTCAAAATGACAGATACGGACAAAATACTAAAAATAGTTTGATAAAAACAAAGAGTCACCTACAGAGGAGAAACAATTAGATTAAGTTCCAATTTCTCAACAGGAACCATTCGAGCAAGAAGATAATGGGATGACATATACAGAAAGTTGGAAGAAAACAATTGCCAGCCAAGATTCCTGTACCCAGCAAAGCTATCCATCAAATATGAAGAAGAAATTGGGTCATTTGCAGAACAACAGGAACTAAAGGAATTTGTGAAAACAAGATTATTTCTTTAAAAAATAAAATAAAAATTAAAAAAAAAAAGAAATTCTAAAGGAAGTCTTTCATGGAGAGACACTAAAGGAAAGTGAATGGGCCATAGTAACCAGAAACAACAGAATATGAAACAGCACAATGATCTGTCAATAATCACACTTAATGGGAATAGTTTCTCCCCCAAGGGAAATCAGTGATTTATTCATTGCAAATATGTTTTATAAAAAACACAAACACAGGCTATACACATGAATTTCATCTGATGGTATGCACAGGAATCAGATCAATTACAACTGTGGAGAGAACCACTGTAGAAGCTCCATGTCAGCTGTGAAAACTAGGCCAGGTATGATTGTGGAACAGACCACCAACTACTCATATGCAAGTTCATGCTGAAGCTAAGGAAAATTAAATCAAATCCACAGGAACCAAAATATGACCTTGAGTCTATCCCACTTTGTTGCTGTCAGTCCACTGGTGACTTAACAGCGACAACCTGATGGGAGTAAGCACGATGGAGACATCACTCTGGGAGAGGATCAAAGAGTCAATCCAGCTCAACTTTATTAGAATAAACATTCCACATATATACACAGGAAGATACGATAGGGTGGGCTTACAGACGTGGGACATGTGGATTGGTCAGGAGAACCTCAACCTCCTGCGGATCACTCCTGGCTCAACAGACACAGCAGCCATCTTCCCAGGTGGTGAGCTTTCTCAAGCTGGTACATCCAAACACAGGGGAGCTTTCTCCACCCCATATTAAAGGCCGTTGGGAGGCTTGCACCGATCTGAAGCTCAGGTGTCCCGTCCTGGCCAGAGGCCCTCCCTTCTTCCCCAACATTCCGCAACACCACCTAAATTTCAAAACCGTCTCAGGAGCAGATTTGAGGGCTTGAACAGTAATGAGCAAAGACCAGATGAGTTGTGGGAGCGTATCAAGAATATCATCCAGAAAGAATGCAAAAGGTCATTACAAAGAGGAAGAAAAGACCAAAATGAATGTCAGAGGAAACTCGGAGTATTACACTAGAGCACTGAGAAGCCAAAGCAAAGGGAAGAAATCAAGATGTTAAGGAGCTGAACAGAAGATTTCAAACGGTATTGTGAGAAGACAAAGTAAAGTATTATAATGAAATATGCGAAGAGCTGGAGTCAGAAAATCAATGGGGTTGGACTGGCTCAGCATTTTGTTTCCCCTTTTCTCCAGTTACCATTTCTTTTTCTTTTTTTCTTTTAGATTTTAATGCAAGTTTATAAAGAACTTGGATTACTATTCATTGTTGCACATTTTCCTCCCTATCCCTTCTCCCCCTCAGTTTGCCTTTTTTCTTTGGGAAAAAAAGCTCTTTCATTTTTACACAGGCCCCACCTCCCACCATCACTTTACTATACAACTCTTATTCTGAACTCTTGCCAAGCCAATAATACCTAATCATATACTCCTTTTATACAGTTCTCTCCCTTGTCTGTTTCAATGTGGTGGACATTACGTATCCCTTCTTTTCTTAGTTTTTTCCCACCCGCTGTATCAGTCCTGTTCACATATACAATATTTATACACTTATACATTATTTATCCCCTCTTTTCTTAGTTTCTTCCCAACCCCTGTATCAGTCCTGTTCTATAAACAGTGGCATCATGCAGTATTTGTCTTTTTGTGACAAAGATATTCAACTGAGCATAGTGTCCTCCATACTCACCCATTTTGTATACTATTTCATGAATTCTTTGTTTTTCAATGCTCCATTGTGTGAATATACCACAGCTTCTCCATTCATTTGTTGATGAACACTTGGATTGTTTCCAACTCTTTGCAATTGTGATCAAAGCAGCAATAAACATGGGTGTGCATATTTCTGCTTGGGTGGCAGCTCTGGTTTCTTTAGGGTATATTCCCAGTAGTGGAATTGCTAGGTCAAATGGTATTTCCATGTCCAACTTTTTGAGAAAGCATCATACTATCTGCCATAGTGGTTGCACCATTTTACACTCCCACTAACAGTGAATAAGGGTTCCAGTTTCTCCATAACTTTGCCAACATTTGTTGTTTGCTGCTCTGTTAAATTTTGCTATTCTTACTGGGGTGAGATGATATCTCAGTTATTTTGGTTTGGTATTTCTTAAGCTGATGGAACTGAAGAACAAAATCAAGCCTTGAGTCACAATTAGTTTACTTTGAGCAGAATATTAAATGATTCAGGAAGTGTTAAAAGAAGACGAAAAGAGTATACAGAGTCATTGTACCAAAAGGAATGGCAGACACATAATTTCAGGAAACAATGTATGAGCAAGAGCCTGTGATGGTGAAGGAAGAAGTTCAGACTGCTCTGAAAGAACTGGCAAAAAACAAGGCCCCATAAATGAACAGTATACCAGTTGATATATTTCAACAAATAGATGCTGCCCTATATATGCTCACCAAGTTGTGCCAAGAAATCTGGAGGACAACCACCTGGCCAACTGACTGGAAGAGATCTATATTTGTTCCAATTCCAAAGAAAGGTGATCTGACAGAGTGTGGAAATTATCGAACAGTATCATTGATACCACATGCTAGCAAGATTCTGTTAAGATTAGTCAAAAACAACTGGAACATCACATCAACAGAGAACTGCCTTAAGTGCAGGCTAGGTTTAGAAGTGGCTGCTGTACTACAAAGATATTGTAGCTAATCTTGGCTGAAAGCAGAGTACCAGAGGAATGTCTGTGTTTCGTTGACAATGCAAGGACATTTGACTGTGTGGATTACAACCAACTGTGGCTAACTATGAGAAGAATGGGAATCCCAGAACACTTGATCATTCTTATGTGAAACCTATACTTGGAGTAGGAGGCTGTTGTCAGAACAGAGCAAGAGAATACTGCATGATTAAACATTGGGAAGGTTGTATGCCAGGGATGTGTCCTATCTATACCTTTTTAATCTATATGCAGATTAGATTATCTCTATGAGGAGAAATGTGATGTCAGGATTGGAGGAAGACTCATCAACAATCTGCATTATACAGATGAGAGAACCCTGCTTGCTGAAACTGAGGAGGACTTGAAGCACTTGTTGCAGAAGGTCAAGGACTTCAGCCTTCAATAGTGAATGAAGCTCAATATCAAGAAAACAAATATTTTTACCACTGGGCCAATTAGCAGCATCATGATGGATGGTGAAGAGATTGAGATTGCAAACAGCTTTAGTTTGGTTGGCTCCACAATCAACACTCTTGGTACCAGCAGCCAGGAAATTAAAAGATGCATTGCATTGGGAAAGTCTGCTGTCAGAGACCTCTCCAAATAGCTGAAGAGCAATGATGTCAGTCTGGAAACTAAGGCATGCCTGAGACAGGCATGGTCTTTGCAATCACTTGCTATGTGTCAGAGACCTGGACAATGACTAGAGACAATAGAAGGATAAGTGATGCCTTTGAGCTGTGGTGCTGGAGAAGAGTATTGAATATACCATGGACTGCTAAGAGAACAAACAGGTTTGTCCTGGAGAGGATGAGACCAGGCTGCTCCTTGGAGGCAGAGATTCTGAAGCTTCATCTGACATACTTTGGACATGTTTCCAGGAGGGACCAGTCCTTGGAGAGGGACCAGTCCTTAGAGAGGGACATCATGCTTGGGAGGGTGGAGGGACAGCGCAGGAGAGGAAGACTCTTGATGAGATGGATTGATTCAGTGACTGGGGTAATGAGGGTAGATGTGTCAGAGACAACAAAATTGGCACAGGATAGAATAGGGTTTAGGGCTGTTGTACATGGAGTCATTATGAGTCGCAGGTGACTCGATGACACATAACAACAACAACAATGGGAATGGACTAAATGCACCAATTAAGAGAAAAACAGTAGCAGAATGAATTAAAAAAAGCCCATCAATATGTTGCTTACAAGAGATATATTGAAGAAATGAGGAGAAAGACAAAATTCAAAGGCTGGGGGGAAATATAGCAAGCAAATGGCATTCACAAGAAAGCAAGAGTAGCAATACTAATCTCTGCTAAAATAGACATTCAGAATGAAACCACCATAAAGATAAGTAAGATGGTGTGGAAAAAAATGTATGTGAACTTTGTAAGTAAACCAGTATAAAATAAAAATTTTATTTAAAAAGAAAAAAGATAAAGGCACTATTTATTAAAGGCACAAATCACATATTTGGAGGATGTTGCCAGAAGAGACGCGTCCTTAGAAAACGATATCATGTTTGGAAGGTTGGAGGGGCAACACAGGAGAGGAAGACCCTGGATGAGATGAATTGACACAGTGGCTGAGATAATAGTGACACGAGTGTCAGAGACAATGAGATTGGCTCCAGATAGGACAGAGTTCCGAGGTATTTTACAAAAGGTCGCTATGAGTTTCAGGCAACTTGATGGCACATAACAACAACAACAAGATTAAAAAGATATAACATTTTTCAACATCCATACCTTTTCAACCTATATGCAGAACAGATTATCCGGGAGGCTGGGCTCTATGAAGAGAAATGTGGGGTCAAGATTGGTGGGTGAAAAAACAAACAAACAAACAAAAAAAAGATTGGTGGATGATTTATCAACAACCTGAGTTATGCGGATGACACAACCCTGCTTGCTGAAACTGAAGAGGACCTAAAGTGCCTGCTGCAGAGTGTCAAGGACTGTAGCCTACAATATGGATGAAAAAGATTCTCACCACTGGACCAATCGGCAGCATCAGGATGGATGGTGAAGAGATTGAGATTGTACACAGCTTTAGTTTGCTTGGCTCCATAGACAACAGTCTTGGCACCAGCAGCCAGGAAATTAAAAGGCGCATTGCCATGGGAAAGTCTGCTGTTAGGGACCTCTCCAAAGTGCTGAAGAGCAGTGGTGTCTCTTTGGAGACTAAGGTGCGTCTGATACAGGCCATGGTCTTTGCAATCACCTGTTATGCATCAGAGAGTTGGACAATGACCAAGGAGGATAGAAGGAGAATTGATGCCTTTGAGCTGTCGTGCTGGAGAAGAGTATTGAGAATACCATGGACTGCTAGGAAAACAAACAGATTTGTCCTGGAAAGGGTTAAACCGGGTGGCTCCTTGGAGGCAAGGATTCTGAGGCTCCGTCTAACATACTTTGGACATGTTGTGAGGAGAGACCGGTCCTTAGAGAGGGACATCATGCTTGGGAGGGTGGAGGGACGGCACAGGAGAGGAAGGCCCTCTATGAGGTGGATTGATTCAGTGACTGGGATAATTGGGATGGGAGTGTCAGAGACAGTGCGATTGGCACAGGACAGAGTGGAGTTTAGGGCTGTTGTACATAGGGTCGCTATGAGTCGCAGGCGACTGGACGGCACATAACAACAACAACAACAACAACAATGTATAGGAATTTTGTATACAAAAATCCTTGCTTCCTGGAGCAACCTTGTTTTACCCTCTTCAGGACAGATCTATTTCTCTTGGCAGTACATGATACTTTTAATGCCCCTCTCCAGTGCTACAACTCAAAGGCATTGCTTCTTCTTTTGTCATCATTAGTCGTTGTCCAGCTCTCAGATGCATAGAAAGTAATTGTGAAGATCATGGACTATATCAGGTACACTTCAGTCTTCAGATTGATGTTGTTGCTCTTCAGCACTCTAGAGAGGTCCATGATAACTGATTTACCCAATGGATTCAAGTAAGATGAAAAGTTTAACCTCAATCTCTTCTCTATCTGTCATGATGTTACCAATTAGCCCGGTGGTGAGAATCTTTTTTTTTTTTTATGTTGCGATGCAATCCATATTGTAGACCCCATTTATTGACCTTCTGCAATGAACCCCTTCAAGTATTCCTCAATTTTTGTGAGCAAAATTGTGTCATCTACATAACACAGGTTGTTGATGAATCTTCCTCCAATCTTGATGCCACTTTCTTCTTTATAAAGTTCAGCCTCCCATATGATCTGTTCCACATATAGATTAAAAGGCATGAAGAAAGAACACATTACCGATGAACTTCTTTCTTTATTTTGAGTCACAAAGGGTTTCCTTGCTCAGTTCTGACAATTGTTTCCTGGTCTAAGTCTTCACATGAGCACAATCAAGTGTTCTGTGATTCCCAGACAATTTTAATATTATCCTGATAGTTGTGAGAAGACTAAACCTGGCTATCCTCTCCCCTGTTACATCTGAGGAAGGGCTGATACATGATTCCATAAAGCTTTAGAGGTAATGAAACTCTTCTAAAAGAAATCTTTCCTAAGCTTGGACTCTGAACAAGTATCCATAGTGACAACAGAGTTTCATTTACTTTCAAAGTTACCCAACAAATTAGTGTGCACCTACAAATAAGATGGAAATTGCACTCAGTATGGAGAATTCAATGTTTGGGGAAAGAAATAAACTGCAAAGAAGTGGCCTTAAATTAGGCCCAGGTGAGATTATGTATGGTAATCCTTTTCAGGCAGCTTCCCTCTGCCTTCCACCTGACCTCAACCCGAATGTAAAAGGGTATATAGCACCTACAGTAAGCGCTTTCTGTTATTCATATATTTGCTCTGTCCAGGTCTTCTTCCTCCCTTGCAGGTTACTTGCACCCCTTCTAGCCTGGAAATTGTGTTCTACTCAACATGTGGAAGATAGATCTGATGCCCAGTTAGAAGAGGAGTGAACTGAACGCCGGGAAGTTCTGTTAACCATAGGCTACTGCCTTCAAACTTGTAGACTTCAAGACTTGCACTCACCATATGTGAGTCAAGAGATACCCCAAAGACAATGGAGCATGGACTCTTCCTCCAATCACAAGCTACAAATTAAAGCTGCATTAATCTTCTCCCTCTTACCATGAGTTGAACACTCAGAATCCAAAATGAGAATATTTGGGCCTATCTAGCAAAGCATGCAATCGATGTGTCTAATTTCTGTCTGAAAAAAAGTCTATGTTGAGCAAAGCTTTACTTCCTTCCTTATCAGGGTTAGTACTTCCAGCATTCTTCTCTATGCTTGGTCAAGCAGGGAGAGGGATTCTTCGGAATCAACATTCAAAGATAATTCTTGTGGCTTCCTAAACTTAACTGGCTGAGGTCTCTCATTACAGGGATACTCCATTTTGCATGAGAACTACCGAAGGTTCACCTTAAATTGTTCCCCTAAGTTTGACCCAAAGCAGAATGGCCTTAACCAGTTGGAGGCCCACCACAAATACACATAGTATTCCATAAAAGTTTACCCATTAATTCTCATTCTGAGATTTTGGAGCTAACATGGATGTTATCTTTCCAAACTTTACCTTTGATTCTCTGAGCTACTCCATTTTCTTCCATAAAGCATATCCCTCCCTTTTTCCCCTTAATTAGAATTTATTTATATTGCTTACAACCCAAAACTCTCCCTGAGAACTTCTCCCTCACTGTTTTAACTCATGCATAAATCCAGTTAGTACCCGCTCTTAGTCTGTACAGTCATTCAAGTAATTAACAAAAGACATTAACAAGATGCAGTCATGGTGATACTTCCCTCATTCTGAGCACTTTTCCATCACTCCTTGATAATGACAGAACAAAAAAAATCACAATAGCAAGAAAATGAGGAAGGAAAGGGAAGTGGGTGCCAATTCATGACCTCTGTGTTCTCAGAAATTGATGCACACTTGGTCACTCCTGCACTCTGTGTGGTGACAAACCAAGTGAGCTGTTTGACAAGGCTGCAATAATTCATGGATGGGCCTCTAGCACTTTGCGTGGACATAGCTGTGACTTTGGCCCAGGTCCTGGCAGCTCTATGGTAGTACCCAGGCCAAATTAGTAGTCCCGAGTCCCCTCTGGCTCCGCCCACAGGCTTCTGTGTGACTTTAAATCCAGGCACAACCTTTCTGAGCTCGGCTTCTGGAGGACAGATGTTGACTAGGATAAGTGGGATTCCCCTGACCCTCCCTGCCTGGAGGCCCATAGGCTCAGAATGTGGAGGGTTCTGGGGTGAAATCAGAGCCTGAACAACCTGGGTTTGTGCCTGGTGACAGGGCAAGTAGCAGTAAATAAGGCACTCTATCTCCAATACTTCCACACTTTGAGCCTTAACAGTCTTCATTACCTTGACCCATTGAACCTATAGGTGGATATCATCTAATAGTAAGATTTGGGCTCTGCCATCTAATTTCTGAGGGATTCCTACAGATCCAGTTTCATCTCTGCATGGACAGAAGGAAGGGAAAGGCCATAGGATATGAGTCATCATCCTGAGCCTCCTGAGCCATTCATCTATCCATTTGCCACCACTGCATTCCAGGTTCTGTTAGCAGCTAACCTAGTAACAGTTGGCCAAGTCGGGGACTAGGACTAGTGGCTTCAGAAGAATGGAGAAGTGATTCTAATGAGAAACAATCGCACACATGGTGACTCAGGTGCACATGGGACTGTAGATAATTCAGAGGGGCTACAGTGTGAGACAACAAGCATGTCCAGAATAGAAGAAACCTCTTGCCCAATCTATTCAATAGATGCACACAAAGATGACAGGAAAGAGTACTGGGAGGATCTTGCTTTCCTGTCAGGATACAGTTAGCAGATCTAAGTGTGTATATGGCTTATTAACATAAACCTGATGGACAGACTGGAAATTCAGGTTTGTTCTCATCTTCAGATTGGGTGAACCTCAGCACATTCACATAAATATTACTTCCCTCTCTCTATGTATGTATCTTTTTAATTAAAGAAAGAAATGGAAGGAAAGAAGGTAAGTTGGGCAGATAATGTTTCAACATTCCTATTAATGTAGCTGTAAAAATCCACAGGGAGCAAAGGTATTAAAACTCATCACTGGGGATCCAAGATGGCGGCGGAGGCAGAGACAGCGTGGTGAGCTGCGGGAGCAATGAACCACTTAAAGCAGGGCCATTATGGCCCTCCACAGACTTCAGCTTATTGATAATTGAACACTTAAACAGTTGATGACTTGCCCTCAGTGAAGATCGAGGCTCAACAACAGGAATTAAAGGATTCCCAAGGAGAAACGGGTGAGTTTTGTGGCTCCCAAACCCCCCCACCCCCCGTAGAGCCCGTGCCATGCTGCACAGCCGCTGCAGCTCCATGAGGCTTCCACAGCCAGAACGAATGGATTCCCTCACCCAGGATGGATGCTGGGCACCGGCCCTCCTCAAGACTGGTACAGCAAAGCCACCACACTGCCGCAAGGTGGACTTGTTCTGGAGAGAATTCTTGGAGCCAGGATGGCGGCTGTGGGGGAAATGGGAGCCCGCCCGCTGCCCACACAAGAGGGGCCACGCAACCACCGAGCGCCTGTGCAGTGGGGTGGGGAGGGCACGCCCCCAACAGCTGCCCACGCTGGGGGGGGGTGCATGCCCTGCTGGCCGCCTGTGTAGGAGGTGGGGGATGGGATGCATGCCCGCCATCTGCAGGTTTGGATTTCCTTGGATAGGCCAAAGAAGACGATTACCTATAGAATGGATTCCTGAAAGTCACTGTGAGTCTGATGACCTTAACAGTGGCAGCATGCATGCACAAGAGGACCGACATCCTAAATGCACCACATATTTTGTTCTGTTGAATGCTTCTGCCAAAAGATGGTTAGACCTGGGGGGAGTCTGTTCACAATTCTCAGGTTCCCTTTATATAAAGGGGGAGGGCAGTGACACCTACTTCAAAATATAGTATGACCACTTATGGGGGGATAAAAGTGGCAGTGCTGGAATTGGAAACACTATCCCTGACCACAGAGTCCTCAGTCAGGCAAGGGGATCAGACTGGGGTAGTGGCAATTGGAGGGGGAGTATACCAGCCAGCTCCTGGGGGGTGTTGCCCTGCTCGGGATGGGCTGCCCTCCTCCCCCCACTTGGGGTGAAACGCCACAGCCCTCTGCCCGGTATGGGCTGCCCTGGGCCCCCGGCTCGGGGTGAGCTGTCGTGGCCCTCAGGGTGAGCTCCTCCGTCCCCAGATTGTGCCATCTGACCCCTGGGTGGGAAAGGAAAAAAAGAAAAAAAATGCCTAGGGTATCCAGAGAATGTTACCTAGGCCACCTTCTCCCACCCTCCTCCCCCCCCCAGTAAACCTGAAAGCAACACCCTCAAAGCCCTTCTATTTGTAGCTCACAAGTTTGTTCTCTCTAGATTTGCTCCCTTTCCTATAGGTAACCTTAACACTGAGTTTTACACCAGAATTGACCCTGAACCCAGTGCCAGTGACAAAAAGGAAATACAACTGACAGCTAAGGAAGCAAAGGAGGATGGAGCCTCTGGGTTCAACCAGCCATCCCCACTAGACCCACCTGGGAAAACACTTTGCAGTCCAGAGGGGAGCAAATGACAGGAAAATATCTTCTAACAGAGCAAGAAGGCAAGCAGCTTTAACCCAAGACCACCAGTAAGGTGATAAAGCGTCCTCCCTTCCCCCCTTTACATCTACGCCCCTGTTCAGCATGAAGAAACCAGAGAGTCGGCATCCAGTTCCCAAATCAATAAGACAGTTGGTTTAATTATCATTGGAAAATGCTTGTCATTCCTCTGTAGCCTCTGGTCCCCACTGGACCCTCATCATTTCCTTCACCTGCTCCCCCCACCAACCAAACTGTGCAGCTCTGCAGCTGCATCCTGGCCCATCCTCACCCTTCTGCCCCCAACCCTCACCTCCTTGTACCCCCAATATGTTTTCCCCAATTAAAAAAAAAGTAAAACAAAACAAAACTCATCACTGGGCAGACCAGCGACACAGGCAGTCTGATGTGTGAGGATGGGTGACTTGGCAGCTTAATATCTGTGAATAGACTGCCAACAACGCACCCCAAGTAGACCCCGCAGAGCCCCAATCCCATGCCTCCAGCCACAGTGGCGCCCCTCCACCTCCAGCCCCACCCCACAGTGCCCCAGGGACACTAGAGAGTCCTTCACACTGCGCAGAGACCAACGAACAACCATGGACAGTAGAATTTTGAATCAGAACTTTTGATGGAGCAATTCATTTCGGAGCTACAGGAACACAAATCCACACCAGGGATCACCTGAAGCCACCAGCTGAGCTGCTGTGGGACTGCTCTGGCAGGAGAAAGGCTGGTAAGATCCTGACTGGGTTTTCGGGGGCACCACAGATTGCCTGGGAAAAGACCCAAGGGTGAGCGCACTGGTGGGAATTTGGCTGAGCTCTCTTGAGCCATGCTGACTTCCCAGGAATGAGCTGGCCAGTGGTAATTTGTTTGAACTTTTGTGGACACTGCAGACCAGCCAGAGGTGAGTGGGTCAGTGGGAATTTGACTTCTTGGGACCATTGACCCAGGACCCTGCTTGGGCAGGGGCTGCTGAGGGAGGACACCTGTGTAAGTGCCACTGGGCAGGGACCACTGAGTGAAAACCACTGAGTGGGAGATGGACAGCTGGAATTTGAGTAGGGACCCCAATTGTGAGCACACCCAGACACTGAGGTCTGAGTGAGGTGCCCCAAGTGGTTGACCTGCCCTTGTGATGACCCCACCCCCATGCCTGCTCCACCCCATTTGGTGCCTACACATCTGGTCAATCAACTTGCCTTTAATCCAGAGCACCTTGACCTGTCTTACCTACAAGAGGCTACTCTCACAGGCTCTGAACTGACATTTCTCTGGAGCCAGAAGTTCAAAGAAAAACACAAGTGGGGTAGCTGCCCAACTGATCTCTAGAGCATTATGTTCAGATCAAGAACATATCAATGTCTTGAAGAAAGCAAGCTATCACACACACTATCAAGTGCAAAGCAAGATGTCACTGCCAAAGGGTGACACAGTATCAATGGATATTCTGAAGCCAGAAAGTCTGATGAAACTTTCTGACACAAAATTTGAAAGAACAATGATTGAGTATTTTCAGTGGATGAAAGACAAACTTGAAGAATTACAGGATACTAGAAGCAAAAACCAGGAGGAGTTCAAAAATACAATCCAGAACAATGTAGGAAAACAAACAAGGCACTACCAGCACTGGAAAAACAAGAAATCACTATCCAAAATATGATGTCCAATGTTTCAGATGCTGTCAACATGATGTAGGGACACATGAGCACAGTTGAAGAGATGGAACACAGAACCAGTGAAATAGAAGACAGAATTGTGACCACTGACCTGCTAGAGCAAAAACCAGACTCAAAAATTAAAGAAAAAGAAGAAAACCTAAGAATAATGTGGGCATCAAGAGAAATAACATAAGAATCATTGGAATCCCAGAACAAGAAGAAGCAAGTAAAGGCACCAAAAAAGATATGGAAGAATTACTAGAGGAAAACTTCCCAGGCATAATGAAGAATGAGAGAATATATATTCAAGAAGCTCATGTAGAATATACACCAAAACAAAACAAAACCAAAAAACACAAGGCATAACATAGTAAAATTTATCAGAACCAAAGATAAGGAAAGACTGCTGAAAGCAGCAAGGGAGAAACAAAGAGTAACCTATAAGGGAGAGCAGATAAGATTAAGTGCCAGTTTCTCAGCAGAAACCATGCAAGCAAGAAGAGAGTAGAAGGAAATATATCAAACATACAAAGAACACAACTGCCAACCAAGGATACTGTACCGAGCAAAATGGTCTATTAAATATGAAGGAGAAATCAAGATATTCCCAGAAAAGCAGAACCTAAGAGAGTTTGTAAAAACAAGATCAGCATTGCAGGAAAGACTCAGAGATGTCCTTCCTACAGAGGTACCACAGAAAACAGCATGGACCAAAGAAACTAGCAACAACACCAAAAAACTACTCAACACAATGTTAGCAATAAAACGTTGCCTCTCAATAATCACACTGAATGTGAATGGTTTAAATGCACTGCTGAAGAGAAAAAGAGTGGCAGTTTGGATAAAAAACCAAAATCCATCAATATGTTCTCTATAAGAGACAAACCTGAAAAATGAAGATGAAGGAAGACTGAAAATAAAAGGGTGGGGGAAAACATGCCAAGCAAAAGGCAACCAGAAAAAAGCAGGAGTAGAGATATTAATCGCTGATAAAATAAATGTCAATGTAAAAACCATCACGGAAGACAAGGAAGGTCACTACATAATGCTGAAAGGGTCAATAGAACAAAAGGACATAACAATAAACAAATACATGTGCGCCAAATGAAAAATCTGCAAAATACGTAAAACAAACAGGAACAAGACTGAAAAAGGAAATAGACAACCCTACTATAGTACTGGGAGACTTCAATACACCCCTCTCAAGAAAAGATAGGACTACCAGAACGAAACTCAACAAAGATACTGAAGAATTAAACTACTCAATAAACCAACTTCACCTCATAGATATTTATAGGCCAAAAGCACATTATACCTTCTTCTCCAAAGTGCATGGATCGTTCTCCAGAATAGATCACATTCTAGGTCACAAGGCAAGCATCAATAAATTAAAAAACATAGAAGCAAAACAAAGCATCTTTTCAGACCATACTGCTACAAAATTAGAAATTAATAATAAGAAGATAAAGGAGAAAAAAGCCATACATTTGGAAGCTGAGCAACACCTTGCTTGAATAGACTTCGTACTAGAAGAAATAAAAAATGAAGTAAAAAAGTTTCTTGAAACAAATGACAGTGAAAACACCACTTACCAAAACCTCTGGGAAACAGCCAAAGCAGTAATCAGAGGTCAGTTGATAGCAATAAGCAAACACATCAAACAGTAGGAAAAATTGACCATTAACTCCTTTTTTTTTATTGTATTATTTTTACATGTACCGTCAAATCGGAACTGACTGGTACAGGAGGAGATTGCCCCCTCCTTCTCCAGCAGAGCATCTGGTGGATTTGAATCACATACCTCTGGTATTGCAGTGCAGCGTCTTGCCACTAGGCCACCAGAGCTCCCTGACCATTAACTCTTTAAACTAACATCTTCAGCAAATTGAAAAAGAACAGCAATAAAACCCAACACTGCCTAAAAAAACTGAAATTATAAAAATTAGAGCAGAAAGAAATGAAATAGAAAACCAAAAAAACATTTGAAACTATCAACAAAACTAGGAGTTGGTTCTTGGAAAAGGTCAATAAAATTGACAAACCATTAGCAAAACTCACACACACAAAAAAGAAGAAGACAACAAATAATCTGAATAAGAGATTAATCCAGCAACAGCATAACAGAACCAACTAAAATAAAAAAGCTAACAGAGGATTATGAAAAACTATACTCAAACAAATATGAAAACCTACAGGCAATGGACAAATACTTAAAAATGCACCACCTACCTAAACTAACACAAACTGAAATTGAACATCTGAACAGACCCATTACAAAAGAAGAAATTGAAAAGGTAATGAAACAACAACCAACCAAAAAAGCCTGGGACCAGATGGTTTTCCAAGTGAATTTTATCAAACATTCAGAGAAGAACATTCATTCACCAATTCTACAGATTCATTCTATGAAGCAAGATACTAAAGAACTGAATAGAGGATTCCAAAGGCAGCACAGGATGACAAAGCAAAATATTACAATGAAATGTGCAAGGAACTGGAGTCAGAAAATCAAAAGGGATGAAATTGTTGAGCATTTCTTAAGCCCAAGGAACTGAAAAAGAAGTTCAAACCTCAAGTTGCTATAATCAAGGATGCTTTAGGCAGAATATTAAATAATCCAGGAAGTATTAAAAGAAGATGGATCCAGTCTACCACTGTATGAGTAGGAAGTAAGACTTTATGTAGTTTTTATATGTTGCAATATTTCTTCAAATAAAGTGCACCTTTAAACTGCAAAAAAAAAAAAGAAGATGGAAAGAATATACTGAGTCCCTGTATAAAAAGGAATTGACAGACACAGAAGAATTTAATGAAATAACATATGAGCAAGAGCCTATGGTGATGAAAGAAGAAGTTCAAGCTGCTTTAAAGGAAAAAGCAAAAAAAAAAGGCCCCAGGAATAGATGGTATACCAATTGACATATTTCAGCTAACAGATGCTGCCCTGGATGTGCTCACCAAGCTGTGCCAAGAAATCTGGAGAACAGGCCAGACTGAACTCTGCAGCCAGACGGGCCGGGAAGAGACCCAGGAAGAGCAATAGTCAGCCACCCACAGCGGAACTCCAGAGGAGCAAAGACCACCCGCCACTGTGCGACCCCCCTGCAGCCCTCACCTGTGTGACCCCTGACACACAGGGTGCTGCTGCATAAACAACCAGGAGTGCCAAAGCCCCGACCCCACCTCTTGGTGGTAGTGTCCAAGCCCTGCGCTCCTTAGGTCCCCCTAGTCCCTTGCTTTCCTCCCCTTCCCCTGACCCCCTTCCAGCTCCACAACCATGCACCTCAGCCCCCACCACAGCCCTGTGACGTCAGGGCACCACCGCGGATCCAGCCATCACTTGGAGCTATCAACCGAGCTGTTGTTGAACTAACCTGGCAGAAGAAAGGCTGGTAGGATCTTATCTGTGTTTACTGGGGCATTGCTGATTATCTGGGAGAGCAATAAAGGGCGTGCCCACAGGTGGGGAAATTGGCCAAGCTCTCTTGGGTTCCCACCCAAAACGAGCCAGCCAGCTGGCTTCTGTGAACTCTGCAGACCAGCCAGAGGCTAGCAGGTTGGTGGGAATTTGACCTTGACTATTCGGATCCTGTCGGATCCAGAACCTTGCTGGAACAGGGGCTGTTGTGTGAGGGCACCTGTGTAAGTGCCACCAGGCAGGGAACACTAAGAAAACCATTGGGTAGGAAACGGACAACAGGAATTTGAGTAAGGACCCCAGTC
>NW_006400064.1:1756472-1779825 GCF_000299155.1 Elephantulus edwardii | reverse complement strand
GGTAATCGGGATGGGTGTGTCAGAGGCGGTGCGGTTGGCGCAGGATAGAGCAGGGTTTAGGGCTGTTGTGCATAGGGTCGCTATGAGTCGGAAATGACTCGACAGCACATAACAACAATGTATTCTTTTGTAATGGATCTGTTCTGGTGTTCTATTTCCATCTATGTCAATTTAGGTAAATTGTAAGTTTCTGAGTATCCATTTTCAATTGTTTTCTATTTCATTTATTTCTGTCATAATTTTTAGAATTTCAGTTTTTTAGAGGTTTTCTTACTGTTATTTTTCAATTTGCTGGAGATGTTGGGTTAGACAGTCAATTGTAATTTTTTCTTGCTTTTTGATGTGTTTGCTTATTGTTATAAATTGACCTCTAATTACTGCTTTGGCTATTTACCAAAGGTTTGGTAAATTATGTTTTCATTGTAATTTGTTTCAAGAAACTTTTTTGGGGATGGTTTTATAATTTTTTTAAAATTAATTTTAGTGAACATTTACAGAGATTTTGGATTTCCAAACATTCATTGTTTCATTTTTCTCTCTGCCCACCCCTCCCCCCCAGTTCACTCTTGTCTTTGAAAAGTAAAAGTATTTCATTGGTATAAAATCCCCCCTCTCCCACCCCGAGTACACTCCACTATGCAACCTTCACTCTGGACTCTTGTCATAACCATAATACCCAGTCATATATTGCTTTCAAACAGTTCTCTCACTCATCTGTTTCAATGCAGTACACTTAATTTATCCAATTTTTCTCAGTCTCACACCAACCCATTCTACATTAGTGGCACCATGCAGTATTTGTCCTTTTGTGACTGAGATACTTCCCCCAGCATAATGTCCTCCAGGGTCACCCATTTTGAATAATATTGCATGAGTTCCTTGTTTTTCAATACAGCATAGTATTCCATTGTGTGACTATACCACAGCTTCTCTATCCATTCGTTTGTTGATGGACACTTAGGTTGTTTCCAACTCATTACTATTGTGAGCAAAGGCGCAATAAACATGGGTGTGCATATATCTGCCTGGGTGGCAGTTATGGTTTCTCCAGAGTATATTCCCAGTAATGGAATTGCTGGGTTAAATGGTATTTCTATTTGCAAATTTTTGAGAGAGCGCCATACAGGCTTCCATAGTGGTCGCACCATTTTACACTCCTGCCAACAGTGAATAAGGGTTCCAGTTTCTCCACAACCTCGCCAGAATTTGTTGTTTGCTGCTCTGTCAAATTTCGCTGTTCTTACAGGGGTGAGATGCACATCGCTCTGTTTCCAACCTCTCCCAGCCCTCTTGGATCCTTATACTTATTTTACAATAATGGTTTTATACAACATTTGTCCTTAGGGGACTGAGTTAGTTCACTCAGCATAATGCTCTCCAGTCCCTCCCAAGTTAGGAAGTAATTTACGAAATCATAAGTCCTGTGTGAAGGGACCATAATTTCTCAATCATTTCATTTGTGGTTGGACATTTGGGCTGTTCCCATGTTCTTGCGATGGTGAATAATGCGGCTATAAACATTGGTGTACAAGTCTCCATTTGTGCCTCAGTTCTCATTTTCTCAGGGTATATTCCAAGTAGTGAAATAGCTGGGTCATATGGAATTTCCATGTTCAGCTTTTTTTTTTTTAACTTAATACACTTTATTTGTTATACAAAATCCACTATGTGGTGACCACAGCTGGAGCGTGAGTCCTCTGCACGGAGACTCTGGTGTGAGTCTTTATAAGATGGTTAGTGAATTCCTGGTAGGGAGACTTGGTGAACACAGTCTCTTTCCAAAGTTCTGGGGTCAAGTAGCTGTTGGTGTTGGAGATGGCATCAAAGGTAGCCTTAGTGAAGTTGCCCAGGGCAGCTGTGAAGCCTCTAGCTGAGGTGTAGCAGTCATCAATTCCAGCCATCAGCAGCAGCTTCTTGGGCACAGGGGCAGAAACGATTCCAGTGCCTCGGGGTGCAGGGATCAGATGCACCAACACAGAGCCACAGTGACCAGTCACCTTGCAGGGAATGGTGTGAGGCTTACCAATATTGGTCCCCCAGTAGCCATGCTTCACAGGGACAATGGAATGCTTGCCTAGGTTAATTGATCCACGGATGGCAGTAGCCACCTCTTAGGAGGCCATTATGGTCTCCAATGGCGATAAAGACCTTGAACCTGGTCCACTGGCCAGCACGTATCTGCTTCTGCACAGGCATGATTTTCAAGACCTCATCCTTGAGGGACATTCCCAGGAAAAAATATATGATCTCAGGCTCCTTGATGGGCAGTGAGAAGAGAAAAATCTCCTCCAAGGATTTGATCTGTCTTATCTTTGACCAGACAGCCGAGTTTGGTGATGGGGAACCACTCCTTGTCCTCAGATTTGCCTCCTCAAACTCTGGGGCTCCTCCCATGGCCTCGTCCCGGCCCCCGCGGCATCAACCCTGCAGATCGCTACCGAAGCCTTCAAGGAAACAACTGCAGGCTCTCATCCCAGGGCCTCCAGGGCCTCCAGGGCCTCCAGGCCCTCCGGCTGCACCGATGTCATCCTCCATTTGGTGTTTTCTTGGAGAAGAAGTATGTTCAGCTTTTTGAGGAGGCACCAAACTGCCTTCCAAAATGGTTGTACCATTTTACAATCCCACCAACAATGTATAAGAGTTCCTTTCTTGCCACATTTTCTCCAACATTTATTACTTTCTGCCCTGCTAAACTTTGCCATTCTTACTGGAGTAAGAGGGGACCTCATTGTGGTTTTGATTGGCATCTCTCTTATTGCCAGTGATTTGGAACATTTCTTCATGTGTCTGTTTGCCATTCAGATATCTTCTTCTGTGAAAATTTTTCTCATGACATTTGCCCATTTTGTAATTGGATTATCAATCTTTTTCTTGTGGAGGCCCAGGAGTATTCTGTAAACTTTGTTATAAGACTCTTGTCTGAGATGGTATTATCAAATGTTTCTTCCCAGTCTGTAGATTTTCTTTTCACCCTGTTGGAAGAACTTTTTATGTGCACATAGATTTAATCTTTAGAAGGCCCTATGCATCAATTTTATCCTCTTCAGATTATGGATTTCTGGTTGTATTTGGCAGTCTCTTCTTATACCTTGGACTAGCACTTCTAATATTGATCTCAGTTTGCCCCTTATGAATGTCATGGTTTGGGGCTTTGCTCCCAGGTCTCTGATCCACTTTTAGTTCCTTTTTGTGTATAGTGTGAGATATGGATCCTGTTTTAGCTTTCTGCAGGTGGAAGTCCAGATATTGTTTGTTTTTTAATTTTTGTTATTATTAATGTCAATGAAAATTTACAGAGACTTTGGATTTCCATTCATTCATCGTTGCATTTTTCTCCTTGCCCACTCCTCCCCACCAGCACAATCTTTCTTTGAAAAGTAAAAAAAAAAAAAATTCTTAATTGTTTTACAATCCCTCCCCTCAGGTCCATTCCACTATGAAGCCTTCGCTCTGGACTCCTGTCATGACAAAAATATGTAATCACATATCCCTTTGAAACCGTTTTCTCCCTCATCTGTTTCAATGCAGTATACTTTATTCATTGCATCTTTCTGAGTCTTGCCCCCCAGTCCCAACGTCAGTCCTGATTTACAACAGTGGCACCCTACAGTATTTGTCCTTTTATGACTGACATATTTCACTCAGCATAATGTCCTCCAGGGTCACCCATTTTTAATAATATTGCATTATTTCCTTGTTTTTTAATGCAATGTAGTATTCCATTGTGGGAACATACCACAGCTTCTCTATCCATTCATTGTTTGATGGACACTTAAGTTGTTTCCAACTCCTTGCTGCTGTGAACAAAGCCACAATAAACATGGGTGTGCATATATCTGCTTGGGTGGCAGCTAGGTCTCTTTGGGGTATATTCCCAGTATTGGAATTGCTGAGTCAAATGGTATTTCTATTTGCAACTTTTTGAGAAAGCACCACACCGCCTTACGGAGTGGTTAACACCATTTTACACTTCAACCAACAGAGCAAAAGGGTTCCAGTTTCTCCACGACCTCGCCAGCATTTGTTGATTGCTTTTTTTGTTAAATTTTCCTATTCTGACTGGGGTAAGATGATACCTCTTAGTTGTTTTGATTTCCATCTCTCTTAGAGCTAGGGATTTTGAACATTTCTTCATGTGTTTGTTGGCCATCTGAATGTCTTCTTTGGTGAAGTGTCTGTTCATATCCTGTGCCCATTTTTCAATTGGATTATTTACCTTTATCTTGTTGTGGTGCTCAAGTATTTTATAAATTCTAGATATAAGTCCCTTATCTGACATGTCATTACCAAATACTTTTTCCCAGTCTGTGGCTTCCCTTTTTACCTTGTTGGAGAAGTTTTTGGATGTGCATAGGGATTCGATTCTTAGAAGGTCCCATTCATCTATTTTATCTTCTCCTGGCTCTAGATTTTTCAGGATACCTGGAAGACTATGCTGTGGATTAGGACTACTAGAGTTCTTCCAAGCTTTTCTTTAATGAAGTTTATAATCCTTTATTTTAGTCCTAGGTCCATGATCCACGTTGAGTTGGTTCTTGTATGTGGAGTGAGGTGTGGATCTTGCTTGAGTCTTCTGCAGATATTTTTCCAATTTTGCCAACACCATTTGTTTAAAAGGCTGTCATTCCTCCACTTAACTGATTTCATCTCCTTGTCAAAAATCAGTTGACCGTAGGTAGATTGGCTGATTTCCAGGTTCTCAATTCTATTCCATTGATTATGTGTCTGTCATTGTACCAATACCATGCTGTCTTAATCACCATGGCAGTGTAGTAGGATTTGAAATCAGGCAGTGAGATGCCTCCTACCTTTTTTCTATTTTTAAGGAGGGCTTTGTTTATTTGGGGATTCTTTCCATTCCAAATGAAACTATAGATTGTCTTTTCCATTTCATTGATAAATGGGATTGGTATTTGTATAGGATTGCATTGAACGTGTAAATTGACTTTGGCAGTATTGCCATTTTCACAATATTGAGTCTTCCTATCCATGAGCAAGGGATATTCTTCCACTTCTCCAGATCTCTTTTTGTTTCTTATAGTAATGTTTTGTAATTTTCTTTGTAAAGCTCCTTTGTGCTTCTGGTTATATTTACTCTCAAGTATTTAATCTTGTGATTCACTATTGTGAAGGGTATTGTTTTTCTTAGCTCAGGCTCTGTCTTCTCTTTGTCACTGTAGAAAAACCCAACTGATTTTTGTATATTGATCTTGTATCCTGCTACTTTGCTGAACTGGTCAACTATGTCCAACAGTCTTCTTGCTGAGTCTTTAGGGTTTTCTAGGTATACTATCATATTATCTGCATAGAGAGATAATTTTACCTCCTCTTTGCCAATTTGGATACCTCTTATATCCTTTTCTTGTCTTACTGCTATTGCTAAGACTTCCAATACAATATTGAATAAGCGAAGTGAGAGTGGGTATCCTTGCCCAGTTCCTGTTCTTAAAGGGAATGCCTTTAACTTCTCTCCATTGAGAACAATGTTGACTCTAGGGTTTTCATTAATACTTTTTACTATATTGAAAAAATTCCCCTAAAATCCTATTTTGTTGAGTGTTTTAATCAGGAAAGAGTGTTGGATTTTGTCAAAGGCCTTTTCGGCATCAATTAATAGGATCCTATGGGGTTTTCTTCTTTGCTTTGTTAATGTGATGAATTACATTGATTGTTTTCCTTATGTTTAACCATCCTTGCATACCTGTTATGAATCCCACTTGTATCGTTGAATTCTATTGCCCAGTATTTTATTCAGGATTTTTGCATCTATGTTCATAAGATATACTGGCCTATAGTTTTCTATTTTGGGTGTGTCCTTTCCTGACCTTGGTATCAAGGATATGTTTGCTTCATAGAATAAATCTGGGAGAATTCTATCTTTCTCTATTTCCTAAAAAGGTTTATGTAGAATTGGTTGCAGTTCTTCTCTGAATGTTTGATAAAATTCACTTGTAAAACCATCTGGCTTTTTTGGGTTGGAAATTGTTTTATTACCTTTTCAATTTCTTCTTTTGTAATGGGTCTGTTCAGATGTTCAATTTCAGTTTGTGTTAGTTTAGGTAAGTTGTGCATTTCTAAGTATTTGTCCATTTCCTCTAGGTTTTCATATTTGTTTGAGTATAATTTTTCATAATACTCTAATGTTAGCCTTTTTATTTTAGTTGGTTCTGTTTTGATGTTGCCTGATTCATCTCTTATTCACATTATTTGTGTCTTCTCTTTCTTTACTTTTGTGAGTTTTGCTATTGGTGTGTCAAATTCATTGACCTTTTCAAAAAACCAATCCTAGTTTTGTTGATAGTTTCAATTGTTTTTCAGTTTTCTATTTCATTTATTTCGGCTCTAATTTTTATCATTTCAGGTTTTTTTTAGAAGGTGTTGGGTTTTCTTGCTGTTCTTTTTCAATTTGTTGGAGATGTTGGGTTAGAGAGTCAATGGTCCATTTTTCCTGCTTTTTGATGTGTTTCCTTATTGCTATCAATCTACCTCTGATTACTGCTTTGGCTGTTTCCCAAAGATTTTGGTAAGTGGTGTTTTCATTGTCATTTGTTTCAGGAAACTTTTTAATTTCCTTTTTTATTTTTTCTTTTACCCAGTCATGTTCAAGCAAGGAGTTTTTCAGCTTCCAAATGTAGGTTTTTCTCCTTTATCTTCTTGTTATTAATTTCTAATTTTGTAGCAGTATGGTCTGAAAAGATGCTTTGTTTTGCTTCTGTGTTTTTAAATTTACTGATGCTTGCCTTGTGACCTAGAATGTGATCTATTCTGGACAACGATCCATGCACACTGGAGAAGAAGGTGTACTGTGCTTTTTGGGGGTGCATTAGCCTATAAATATCTATGAGGTCAAGTTGGTTTATTGTGTGGTTTAATTCTTCAGTATCTTTGTTGAGCAAGGATTCTGGGGCTTCACCTGACATACTTTGGACATGTTGTAAGGAGAGACAGGTCTTTAGAGAGGGACATCATGCTGGGTAGAGTGGAGGGAAAGCGCAGGAGGGGAAGACCCTCTATGAGGTGGATTGATTCAGTGACTGGGGTAATCGGGATGGGTGTGTCAGAGGCAGTGAGATTGGCACAGGATAGAGCACGGTTTAGGGCTGTTGTACATAGGGTCGCTATGAGACGCAAATGACTCGACAGCACATAACAACATCTTTGTTGAGCTTCTTTCTGGTAGTTCTATCTTTTCTTGAAAGGGGTGTACTGAAGTCTCCAAGTACTATAGTAGGGTTGTCTATTTCCTTCTTCAGTTTTGTTAATGTTTGTTTTATGTATTTTGCAGGTCTTTCATTTGGTGCATAGATATTTATTATTATGTCCTCTTGTTCTAATGACCCTTCCAGCATTATGTAGTGACCTTCCTTGTCCTTTGTGACGGTTTTTATATTGACATTTAATTTATCAGAGATTAACATTGCTACTCCTGCTTTTCTCTGGTTGCCTTTTGCTTGGTATATTTTCCCCCACCCTTTTATTTTCAGTCTTTTTCTTCATTTTTCAGGTTTGTCTCTTGTAGACAACATATTGATGGATTTTGGTTTTTTATCCAGTTTCTTACTCTTTTTCTCTTCAGCGGTGCATTTAAACAATTCACATTCAGTGTGATTACTGAGAGGCAAGGTTGTATTGCTAACATTGTGTTGAGTTGGTTTTTGGTGTTGTTGATAGTTTCTTTGGTCCATGCTGCTTTCTGTGGTACCTCTGTAAGAAGGACATCTCTGAGTCTTTCCTGCAATGCTGGTCTTGTTCTTATAAACTCTCTTAGGTTCTGCTTTTCTAGGAATATCTTGATCTCTCCTTCATATTTGATGGGTAATTTTGCTGGGTACAGTATTCTTGGTTGACAGTTGTGTTCTTTGAGTGTTTGATATATGTCCTTCCACTCTCTTCTTGGTTGCATGGTTTCTGCTGAGAAATCGGCACTTAGTCGTCTCTGCTCTCCCTGATAGGGTACTCTTTGTTTCTCCCTTGCTGCTTTCAGGATTCTCTCCTTATCTTTGATTCTGGCTAATTTAACGATAATATACCTTGATGTTTTTCTTTTGGTGTATATTCTACATGGTGTACAAGCTGAACTTCTTGAATATATGTTCTCTCATTCTTCATTATGCCTGGGAAGTTTTCCTCTAGTAATTCTTCCACATCTTTTTCACTGCCTTTACTTGCTTCTTCCTGTTCTGGGATTCCAATGATGCACATATCATTTCTCTTGATGGTGTCCCACATTATTCTTAGGTTTTCTTCTTTTTCCTTCCTTTTTAAATCTGCTTTTGTCCTAGCAGATCAGTGGTGAAAATATGTCTTCAATTTCACTGGTTCTGTGTTCCAGCTCTTCAACTCTGCTCATGTGTCCCTCCATCATGTTGACAGCATCTGAAACATTGGACCTCATATTTTGGATACTGGTTTCTTGTTTTTCCAGAGCCGTTAATGTCTCATTTGTTTTCTCTACATTGTTCTGGACTGTTTTTTGAGCTCCTCTTGATTTTTCCTTGTTGTATCCTGTAATTCTTCAAGTGTGTCTTTCATCTACTGAAAATATTCAATCATTGTTCTTTTAAATTCTGTGTCAGAAAGTTCCATCAGACTTTCTGGCTTCAGGAAATCCACTGATACTTGTGTCACCCTTGGGGGGCTGACATCTTGCTTTGTCCTTGTGTAGTGTGTGGGATAGCTTGCTTTCTTCGAGACATTAATATGTTCTTGATCTGAAGACAATGCTCTAGAGATCAGTTGGGTAGCTACCCCACTTGTGTTTTTCTCTGAACTTCTGACTCCAGGGAAATGTCAGTTCAGAGCCTGTAAGAGCAGCCTCTTGTTGGTAAGACAGGTCATGGTGCTCCGGATTAAAGTCAAGTTGATGTGTAGGCACAGGTGTGGAGCCAAATGAAGTGGGGCAGGAACAGGGGTGAGGTGATCACAAGGGCAGGTCAACCACTTGGGGGACCTCACTCAGACCTCAACTGTCTGGAGATGCTTACAATTGTGGTCCCTTCTCAAATTCCAGCTTTCCATCTCCCACCCAGTGGTTTTCATTTAGTGGTCCCTGCCCAGTGGCACTTACACAGGTGCCCTAATACAGTGGGCCCTGCAATGGGACCCGAAAAGTCAAAATCAAATTTCTACCAACCTCTGGCTGGTCTGCAGTGTTCACAAAAGTTCCAAGAAATTACCAATGGCCAGCTCGTTCCTGGGAAGTCATGGTCCAAGAGAGCTAAGCCAAATTCTGATCAGTGAGCTCACCTTTGGGTGCTCTCTCAGGCAATCGGCAGTGCCCAAATAACCCAGTCAGAATCCTACTGGCCAGATCAGTCCCACAGCAGCTCAACTTGTGGCTCTGGGTTGTGGCTGGATCCATGGTGTGGCTTTGTGTTCCTGTAGCACCGAAACAAATTGTTCCAACAAAAGTTCTGATTCAAAATCCTACTGTCCAAGGCTCGCCATGTTGGTCAGTCTCTGTGTGGCAAGATGACTCTGTAGTGGCCCTGGGGCACCGCCAGGGGAGCAGGGTTGTGGTGGGGTTAGGGGCTCGGGGGCACGGGGCTGGGGCACCACCACCAGGGGATGATGAGGTGGGTCTTGGGTGCCGCTGAAGGTTCAGTGCTGCCAGACTGTTCACAGATGTTAAGCTGCCAAGTCATCCATCCTCAGCACATCAGACTGCCTGAGTTGTTCTCCACCTGTGTCACACTGCTCTATGCTGTGTAGCAATACTCTCTGTCTGCATCCTCTAGCTGTTGATTTTTCTGAAGTGTCTCATTATTCAGGACAGGTGGTCCATCAGGGCTGCCGGTCCATCAAGGCTACCAGTCTGTCAGGGTTGCTGGTCCCACAGGGCTGCCAGTCTGTCAGGGCTGCTGGTCTGTCAGGGCTTGGAAGTCCAGTTTTGCCAGCACCATTTGTTGAAGAGGCTATCATTTCCCCATTTGATAGCTTTGATTTCCTTGTTGAATATCAGTTGACCATTGGTAGCTGGGTCTATTTCTGGGTTCTCAATTCTGTTCCACTGGTCGATTTGCCTGTCATTGTACCATGCTGTTTTGGTTACTACTGCTGTGTAGTAGGTTTTGAGGTCAGGGAGTGTTATGCCTCCAACTTCATTTTTGTTTCTCCCTCCATCTTCTTTTGATGCTTCCTGACGTATTCATTATTCTGCCCATAGTGCCTTTAAGTACAACAACTAGAGACTTGAATTGTTCTTCAGTTCCTTTAACTTAAATGCTGAGCGAATGTGTTCCTCCTGATTTTCTGACTCCAGCTCTTTGCACATTTCATTATAATACTTTGCTTTGTTTTTCCAAGCTGCCTTTAAAATTCACTACTAGGATCAACTGCCCAAGGAAAATAGAACTGAGACACAAATTGAAATGTGTACATCAATGCTCATAGCAATGTTATTCACAATAGCAACAACATGGAAACAGCCCAAATATCCATCAACAAACGAACAGATTGAGAAATGATGATACATTCATTCACATGATGGAATAGTATGAAGTACTCAGAAGCAATGATTTAAAAAAATACTGTACAGCCCGTGAAATGCCAGAAAACATTATGCTGAGTGAACTAATTCAGTCTTGTAAGGACAAATACTGCATAAGACAATTATTGTAAAACTAGAATAATAACTAAATAAGATGTATATAAATGTCCAAACAGAGAAGGATAAGAGGTAGAAAGGCTGGGAGTGGGGGAGGGTGTTATAACTGCTGTAAACCTTTCTTTAGTTTTTAAAATAGGCCTCTTCCCCGGGCCTTAGTTTCTTCATTTGTAAAGTGGAATTTGATGACATAGAATTCAGAATGTCCTGGGGGAGATCTGATGACAAAGTTGTTCTGCTTACCCACAGGCAGTGCCTCTCTGGTGGTTCAAATCCACTGGTGGCTCTGTGGGAGAAAGGTGATCAGTCCCCTCTTGTGAAATTTACAGCCTTGTAAGCCTTGTAAGCCTCTTGTAAGCCGGGTCATCTATTAATTGGTTTCGACTTAAAAGCAATGAGTAAGAAAGAGATTTACTCTTTGGTGCTGAAATTTCTCAATTACATCACTGTCTCTTTAACTCAAAACAACTATTTCAATACACATGACCATAAGTAAGCCCCCACCAGAAACTAAGAGTAGTTTGGGCTCCTGACCTTCTTAGAGATGACTGACTCTCCCAAAGGAAATCCAATGTATTCTGTAGGCCCTCCATGCTGAAGGCATGGGCAAGGAATGGAGGGTCCCAGATCTTATCCTCAAATCCCTTCAAATAGCTAGAGGTCTGGCAGGGAGGTTACACTCAACTGCTCTATGTCTATGCCTGTCCTTCCCTAAGAAGATGTGAACATGCTAGGATTAGGGTATCCTGACCCAATACTGAATAGAACAGGGGACCCAGTCATGTGGTGACTGGGAAGTTTCTACCTGAGCCTCCAGCTCTTCTCTGGGTAGAGGTGACAAGGCCTCCTCCACAGTACAAGGGTTGGACAAGTGGAAAGAGGGCAACCATTCCTACTTGGTGACTAATAGCTACGCCTTTCCACCCACAGATCCTGCACATGAAGGATGACCAGAACTGGCATAAGGCTGAGCTTCGGGTGTGCTGAAGGTTTTATTCCCAAGAACTACATCCGTGTCAAACCTCATCCGTAAGTGTCCCCAGCTCTGAAGGCTGGGCTGAGCTGCAACGAGGTTCTGGCATTGCTGTATACCTCTGGTGCATGAACGCCCCCATCCTTCTACTCCTCCAGTCATGCTTCTGCGCATAAAGAAGCCACTTTACCTAGCAATACCCTGACCACTAGGAGAATGTCCAGGAGGGCGTTGGAAAAGAGTAAGATCCAAGCTCTGAGCTGGCACCTGTATGGCTTAAGGAAAGACGCTACTTGAGCTGTTCCTCAGTTTTCCTACCTATGATGAAGGACAGCTGCAGATCCAATCTGTGCAAACGGTGGAAGATTCCATTGCACCTCCTTTGGCAGGTGGGGAAGAAGGCAGTGAAGATAGGGTTGGAAATGAGCAGAATGTAGACCCTATGACTCCTGCTTTTGAGATGGAAGGGGAAACTGGACATCAGAAAGAAAAGTGTGAGGCCACTCTTTTAGAATACAAAGTGAGTCTAGGGCCAAGAATTCCACAGCATGGGACCCGCTGACTAGATCCCAGGACCAGATTCTTGGCTGGTGGAATCCAACACTTTGAGTAGGACAAATTCAGTCCCAGAAAAGCCTACCTAGGCAAGAAATCTACTAAAAAGAAACTGGTTATGCTTAAAGTATGGCTCAGACAGCTTCCAAACATAGATGCTTACTCAACCATTCTCTAGATGTTAACCGGACACAGAAAGAAAGCCAGGACACAAGGAAATGAATTCTGAAAAAGAGAAAGGTGAGGCAGAGGTCCTCTTACAGCTTAGAGCTATGAAAAGGCCCCTTTCTTAATCTCCCTATGGTTGTTATTTAGTTTAAGCCAATAATAACAGATTCCCATCTCAGGAGGCTATATTTTCCTTATACTTAAGTTTTGCCAACATAACAATGGGTAAGCTTAATCTTTAAACTAGGACCAAAGTTCAGACACAGCATCCCTTCTGGTGGGAGGCTGGAAGGAAACTTCTGTTTGCAGAAGGCATCCAGTATCTTCCTGTGGGATGGGAGGAATTGTCTGTTTGCAGAGGACATTCAGTCCTTCCTGAACTCTGATTTCAGCTGTGACCCGGCTATCACTATGCTAGGCAATCCACATCTAGACACTGCCTGTAGACTCTCTGAGCTAGAGCCACACCAGGGTCAGAGTATCCCTATTCTGATGGAGAGATTAGACATAAAGAATATGGAATATTGAGATGATTAGTGTTCAGGTGAATAACAAGGAAAAAGTTCTCAGGAGAGGTGTTAAGGAGTGAAATTTTTTTTAATTGAGATTTTAATGAAAGTTTATAGAAACTTGGATTTCCATTCATTCATTGTTGCTTATTTTCCTCCCTGCCCCTGCCCCACCAATTCACTTTTCTCATTGAGAAAAAAATTATTTCATTGTTGTACAATTTCCCACCCCCACTCCAGTCCACTTTATTATACAGTTCTTATTCTGGACTGTTGTCATGCAAATAATACTTAACCATATATTCCTTTTAAGCGGTTCTTTCCTTCATCTGTTTCAATGCAGTGTACATTATTTATCTCCTCTATTTTTAGTTCCTCTCCAACCCCCATGTCAGGCCTGTTTTACAACAATGGCATTTGTCATTTTGTGACTGAGATACTTCACTCAGCATAATGTCCTCCAGAGTTACCCATTTTGTATAGTATTTCATTAGTTCCTTCTTTTTCAGTGCTGCGTAGTATTCCATTGTGTGAATATATCACAACTTCTCTATGCACTTGTTTGTTGATGAGCACTTGGGTTGTTTCCCTCTCTTTGTTATTGTAACAAAGCAGCAGTTAACATTGGTGTGCATATATCTGTTTGGATGGAAGTTCTGGTTTCTTTAGGGTATATTCCCAGTAGTGGAATTGCTGGATCAAATGGTATTTCTATTTCCCATTTTTTTAAGAAAACACCATACTGCTTTCCATAGTGGTGGTACCATTTTACACTCCCACTAAAAGTGAATAAGGGTTCCAGTTTCTCCACAACTTCACCCTCATTTATTGTTTGCTGCTCTGTTGAATTTTGTTATTCTTACTGGGGTGAGATGATAGCTCATAGTTTTATTGATTTGAACCTCTCTTTGAGCTAGGGATTTTGAACATTTCTTAATGTGTCTGTATTTCTCTACAGTGATAAAGAGAATACAGAATGAAAGTTAAGAAAAACAATACACATCACAAGAGCTAATCACAAGATTAAATACTTGGGAGTAAATCTAACTAGAAACACAAAGGACCTATTCAAAGAAAATTACAAAACATTACTACAAGAAACAAAGAGAGACCTGGAGTAATGGAAGAATATACCTTGCCCTTGGATAAGAAGACTTAATATTGTGAAAATGACAATTCTACTAAATGCAATCTACAAATTCAATGTAATCCCAATACAAATACCAATACTGTTCTTCAATGAGATGGGAAAGGCAATTTTCAATTTCATTTGGAATAGAAAGAGACTCCCAACAAGCAAAGCACTGCTTATAAAGAGAAACAAGTAGAATGGGTGCTAAATTCTCTCTGAATGTTTGGTAGAATTCAGCTGTGAAGCCATTTGGTCCAGGGCTTTTCTTATGGGGTAGTCTTTTTATGACCTTTTCAATTTATTCTCTTGTGATGGGTCTATTCAAGTGATCTATATCTGCTGCCCTTGTCAGTCTGTGCAAGGGATACATTTAAAGGAATTTGTTTATTTTCTCTAGGATTTTCTTCTAATTTATCAGAGAATAGCTTTTCATGGTATTCTTTTTTTAATTTTATTTTATTAATTTTAATGAATATTTACAGAGATTTTGGATTTCCATACATCCATTTTTGTATTTTTCTCCCTGCAAACCTCTCCCCACCCCCAAACCCCAGTTTGCTCTTCTCTTTGAAAAGTAAAAGAAAAATTCTTTCATTGGTATACAATCCCCCTTCCCCCATATACTCCATTATGCAACCTTCATTCTGTACTCTTGTCATAACCATAATACCTAATCATATATCGCTTTTAAACTGTTCTTGCCCCCCTCCCATTATTGATTTAATTACCTCTGGTTCTGTTGTGATGTCACCTCTGTCATTTCTTAATTGAGTTATCTGTGAATTAAATTAAATTATCTGTTAAATTATTTCAAAAAATTAAAAAAGGAACACTTTCAGAATCATTCTAGGAAGCAAGCATTACCCTTATATTCAAACCAGGCAAAGATACTACCAAGAAAGAAAACTACAGACCAATATCTCTGATGAACATAAATGCAAAAATTCTTTAAAAAATCCTAGCCAATAGAATCCAAAAGCACATAAAAAAAAATAATTCACCATGACCAAGCAGGATTCATAACAAGTATGCAGGGATGTTTCAACGTAAGAAAAACAATCAGTGTAATTCACTACATTAACAAAGTAAATGACAAGAACCATATAATCTTAGCAATTGATGCAGAAAAGGCATTTGACAAAATCCAACAACACTTCCTGATAAAGACACTCAGCAAAACTGGAATAGAAGGGAATTTCCTCAACATAGAGAAAAGTATATATGCAAAACCAAGAGGCAACATCATTGTCAATGGAGGAAGACTAAAAACCTTTTCCTTGCTAACAGGGACCAGACAAGGATGCCCACTGTCACCACTTCTTTACAATAGTGTATTGGAAGTGCTTGCTAGGGCAATACGACAAGAGAAGGAAATAAAAGACATCCAGATTGGCAAAGAAATGGTTAAACTGTCACTATATACAGATGCTATTATAATGTACACAGAAAACCCCAATGCCAAAAGAACAAAAAAAACCTTTTAATAGGACAATTTAGTACAGTGGCAGGATATAAAATCAATATCCAAAAATCAATAAGATTCCTCTACAGTAACAGACAACTCAGAGACAGAAATAAAGAAAGCAATACCATTTACAATAGCCAACCACAAATTGAGGTACTTGAGAGTGAATATAACTAGAGATACAAGAGACCTATACAAAGAAAACTATAGAGCATTTCTGAAAGACACAATAAAAGACCTTAAGAAATGGAAAAATATGCCCTGTTCATGGATAGGAAGACTCAATATGACGAAAATGACAATCCTACCAAAAGCAATCTACGTGTTCAATGCAATTCCAATCCAGATACCAAGTTTATTTTCCAAGGAAATTGAAAGAGAAATTATAAAATTTATTTGGAAAGACAAGAGACTCCAAATAAGCAAAACACTTTTGAGAAACAAAAGTGAAAGGTTGGAGGCATAGTACTCCCTGACCTCAAAAGCTACTACACAGCAGAGTTAACCAAAATAGCATGGTACTGGTACAATGACAGGCACATTGACCAATGGAACAGAATTGAGAACCCAGAAATAGACCCAACTATCTACAGTCAACTGATATTCAACAAAGAAATCAAAGCTATCAATTGGGGAAATGCTAACCTTTTCAACAAATGGTGCTGGCAAAACTGGACTTCCACCTGCAGAAAGCTGAAACAGGATCCACATTTCCCACCATACAAAAAAAAAATTAACTCAAAATAGATCAGATACCTCGGAGTAAAGCCCCAAACCATCATGTCCTTAAGAGACAAACTGGGATCAAGCTTAGAAGAGCTAGTCCAAGGTATAAAGAGACTGCCAAATCTGAAGAGGATAAAATTTATGCATGGGACCTTCTAAAGATGAAATCTCTATGCACATCAAAAACTTTTCCCAATAGGGTGATAAGACAACCTACAGACTGGGAACAAACATTTGGTAATTCCATCTTGCACAAGAGTCTTATAACCAAAGGTTACAAAATACTCCTGGGCCTCCATAAGAAAAAGACTGATGACCCAATTACAAAATGGGCAAAAGACATGGAAAGAATTTTCAGAGGATGATATTCAAATGGCAATCAGACACATGAAGAAATGTTCAAAATCACTGGAAATAAGAGAGATGCAAATCAAAATCACAATGAGGTACCATCCTACTCCAGTAAGAGTGGCAAAGTTTAACAGGGCAGCAAGTAATAGATGTTGGAGAGGATGTGGCAAGAAATGAACTCTTATACATTGTTGGTAGGATTGTAAAATGGTGCAACCATTCTGGAAGGCATTTTGGCACTTCCTCAAAAAGCTGAACATAGAAATTCCATATGACCCAGCTATTCCACTACTTGGAATATACTCAGAATATGAGAACTAAGGCATAAACTGAGATTTGTACACCAGTGTTCATACCAGCATTGTTCACCATCGCAAGAATATGGAAACAATCCAAATGTCCAACCACAAATGAATGGATTGAGAAATTATGGTACATTCACACAATGGAATCCTATGCAGCACACAGGAGCAATAACTTTGTATATTTTTATCTAGTTTGGGAGGGACTGGAGAGCATTATGCTCAGTCCCACAAGGATAAACATTGTATAAGACCATTATTGTAGAATAAGTAAAAGGATCCAGGAGGGGTGGGAGAGGCTGGAAGAAGAGGGATGTGGATGTGCAGGGGGCAGAGGGGATTAATCATTGGGTTGTACAATTTGATGGGGGGGGGTGAGAGAAATTGAAAGAATGTGTTCAAATTTGTATTTGAATTTTGTAAATAAACTAGTTGTTGTTGTTACGTGCCATCTAGTCGCTTGTAACTCATAGCGACCCTATATGTACAAGAGTGCTAAACCCTGCTCTAACCCGCACCAACCTCACCATCTCTGATACACTAACTCCCACCACCCCAATCACAGAATCGATCCATCTCACCGAGGGTCTTCCTCTCCTGCGCCGTCCCTCCACTCTCCCAAACATGATGTCCCTCTCCAAGGACAAGCTCCCTCCTTGCAACATGCCCAAAGTATGTCATATGAAGCTTCAGAATTCTTGACTCTAAGGAGCATTCCGACTTCATCCTCTCCAGGACAAACCTGTTTGTTCTCCTAACAGTCCATGGTATATTCAACACTCTTCTTCAGCACCACAGCTCAAAGGCTTCTCTTTTTATCATCCCTAGTCACTGTCTAACTCTCTAATGCATAGCACTTAATTGCAAAGACTAGAGCCCAGATCAGGTGCACCTTAGTCTCCAGCCTAATGTCATTGCTCTTCAGTACTCTTGAGAGGTCTCTGACAGCTGACTTTCCCAATGCAATTTGTCTCTTGATTTCCTGGCTGTTGGTACCAAGAGTGTTGACTGTGTGGTGAGAATCTTTGTTTTCTTGATGTTGAGCTTCAATCCATATTAAAGGCTGCAGTCCTTGACTGTCTGCAGCAAGTGCTGCAAGTCCTCCTCAGTTTCAGCGAGCAGGGTTGTGCCATCTGTATAACCAGGTTGTTGATGACTCTTCTACCAATCCTGATGCCACATAATATGTTCTGCATACAGATTGAAAAGGTATGGAGATAGAATACATCCCTGGTGGACCCCCTTCTTGATTTTGAACCATGTAGTGTCTCCTTGCTCTGTTCTGACAACTGTCTCTTCATCCAAGTATAGGTTTCTCATAAGCACAATCAAATGCTCTGGGATTCCCATTCTTCTCAGAGTCAGCCATAGTTTGCTGTGATCCTCACATTACATAGACAATGGGGGGGGGGGAAGAGAGAGAAGCAAGGTAGGAGGCATCTCACTCCCTGATTTCAAATCCTACTACACTGCCGTGGTAATCAAGACAGTGTGGTACTGGTACAATGACAGACACATAGCTCAATGGGATAGAATTGAGAACCCAGAAATCAGCCTATCTACCTATGGTCAACTGATTTTTTACAAGGAGGTAAAATCAGTTAAGTGGGGAAATGACAGCTTTTTCAACAAATGGTGTTGGCAAAATTGGAAAACCATCCCAGAAAACTCAAGCAAGATCCACACCTCACACCATAAACAAAACTCAACTCAAAGTGGATCAAGGACCTAGGACTAAAATGAAGGACTATAAACTTCATCAGAGGAAAGCTTGGAAGAATTCTAGAAGCCCTAATCCACATGAACCGTCTTCCAAGAATCTTGACAACCTACAACCAGGAGAGGATAAAATAGATGAATGCCACCTTCTAAGAATCAAATCCCTATGTGTTGTAAACCAGACACAGAAGGGAAGCATGGACACAAGGAAATGAATTCTGAAAAAGAGGAAGGCTGAGGGAGAGGTTCTCTCACAGCTTAGCACTGTGAAAAGGCCCCTGGCTGGTGTTATGGGCAATATTCATTTAGCCTTCTGAGCTTTCTGAGCAGACTTGGTGACCTTGGTAGCTCCAGCAGCCTTCTTGTCCACTGTTTTGATATGGAAAAAGCAATTTGTCATTAATTAGGGTTGAGGATTTGATTATATTTCTACAAGAACAGAAACGCCATCCAGAAACGTGAAACTCCGAGATAAGCCAAAAGTGGCCATAGACTTTTATTATGGCTTCCTGTTAATTTGGGTTGAAAAGGGCAGTCATCTCCTGAGATGATACTTTTGGAGCATATTGAGAATCAGTTATTAAAAAGAAGCAAGAGGTTTATTTGAACATTAATTGCTGCTGTTTTAGGGAGTTGCTCTGCATCCAATTGTTCAAACAGTAGATTATGTCAAACAATGGCATGTTGTTGTTGTTGTTGTTGTTATGTGCCATCGAGTCGTTTGCGACTCATAGCGACCCTGTGCACAACAACCCTAAACCCTGCTCTATCCTGCGCAAACCGCACTGCCTCTGACACACCCATCCCAATTACCCCAGTCACCAAATCAATCCATCTCATAGAGGGTCTTCCCCTCCTGCGCCGTCCCTCCACCCTCCCAAGCTTGATGTCCCTCTCCAAGGCATAGTGATTCAAAAAAATTATGGTCATCTCAAAGACAAATAGATTCCGAAATCAATTCTCAATTAACTGATATAGAACAGTCAGTAGTTATGATAGGTGATCATATCACTAATTTACAGAGAAAACTGAAGTTAAAATGTGACTGGAATACTACTCAATTTTATGTGACCCTGTTGTATGGAATAATACTGAATGGCATTGGGATAAAGTTAGCAAACATATGAATCATGGTAATTTAACTGATGAGATATTAAAGTTGTTGTTGTTGTTCTTATGTGCTGTCGAGTCATTTGCGACTTTAAAGTTACAAGCTCAAATTCATGATACTGTTAATGAACAATTGAGAAAATTTAGTAATATTGATTTTTCTGGAAGAAATAAGTGAAGGAATCTCTAATCCCTTTGATGATGTTAAAATTTTTGTAAGTTCTTCTATAATCATGTTTTGTCTTATAATTCTTATTTTTGTGTTTTTATATCAAGGACAGAAAATGCAAAGAAAAAATAGAATACTGGGAAAAGGAAGAGAAGCTATAATTACCTTAATGACTAAGTGATGCCTAATTAACTGGGGCGGTGGAGAAATGTGGATAGCTTGGCATAGTAATAGCTGGGCTGCAGCTGAGATCAGAGTTCAGGCACGACTGAGCATCCTCTGCAAACAGAGAATTCCCCCTAGCCCCCTGGAGGAGATACTGAATGCCCTCCCAGCCTCCCACCAGAGGGGATGCCATGTCTGAACTTTGGTCTTAGTTTAAAGATTAAGCTTACCCATTATTATGTTGGCAACTCTTAAGTATTAAGAAAATATAGTCTCTGGAGATTGACTTTTTTAAAGGATTGGCTTAAACTAAATAAATACCATAGGAAGATGGAGAAGGGGACCTTTTGGCAGTGCTAACACAAGCAACTCGATGGCACATAACAACAACAAGCTGTGAGAGAACCTCTGCCTCAGCCTTACTCTTTTTCAGAATTCATTTCCTCTTGTCCCTGCTTCCTTTCTGCATTCAGTTTACAACACCTATACACACTAAAAAAACCCCCCAAAACTTCTCCAATAGGATAAAAAGGAAAGCTACAGACTGGGAAAGAATATTTGGTAATGACATGTCAGATAAGGGACTTCTTGTTATTGTTGTTATGTGCTGTCGGGTCGTAGACGACTCATAGAGACCCTATGAACAAAAGGCCTAAAAACTTGTATAACTTTCATCCAAGTTCATAGAGGCAAGTTATATCAGAAGTAGATGCCACTCCTGTTTCCAAGCTTGTGTTAATTGGGAAGCTCCACCAAACACTGTCCACCTTGGGTAACCATTATCGCATTTAAATATCAGTGTCACAGTGTTTAGCATCACAGCAACCACGAGTTACCTCTGTACAGCAAATGGACAGACTAGTGTTATACTAGTTAGAAGAATGTTTGACCAAAAACAATTAAAACTAGGCCTGAGGACCACAGATTAAAATCACCTACTTTTGACTTTGTAGCATACCTTTCTACCCACCAGGCCCACAGAGCTCTCTCTATGTTGGCATTTTTGGTGTTGCTGTTTTTAAGTGCCATGGAGTTGTAGATGACTCGTAGCGACCCTATGAACAAAAGACCTGCACAATTGTATAACTTGCATCATTTCTCCAAGTTCATAAAGTTTCCAGAGACAAGCTATTTCAGAAGTAAACTCAACAAGTATATTAACCAGTTACTGAATCTAGTCAGCAGATTATAAGACCAACACACAAAAATCACTGAGGTTTCTCTACATTAACAAAGATAACTATAAAGAAAAAATGAGGAAAACAATGCCATTTACAATAACCACTCAAAAGATAAAATATTTAGGGATAAATCTAATCAGAGATTGTTGTTGTTATGTGCCGTTGAGTCACTTGTGACTCATAGCGATCCTCTGGACAACAACCCTAAACCCTGCTCTGTCTTGTGTGAATCTCACTGTCTCTGACACACCAACCCCTATTACCCCAGTCACTGAATCAATCCACCTCATAGAGGGTCTTCCCCTCCTGTGCTGTCCGTCCACCCTACCAAGCATGATGTCCTTCTCCAAGGACTGGTCCGTCCTTGCAACACGTCCAAAGTATGTCAGAGGAAGCCTCAGAGTCCTTGCCTCCAAGGAGCAGCTTGGTTTAACCCTCTCCAGGCTGAACTTGTTTATTCTCCTAGCAGCCCATGGCATATTCAGAACTCTTTTCCAGCACCACAGCTCAAAGGTATCAATTCTCTTTCTATCCTCCCTAGTCACTGTCCAACTCTCTGATGCATAACAAGTGATTGCAAAGACCATGGCCTATATCAGGCACACCTTAGTCTCCAGAGTGACACCACTGCTCTTCAGTAGTTTAGAGAGGTCCCTAACAGCAAACTTTCCCATCGCAATGCGTCTTTTAATTTCCTGACTGCTGGTGCCAAGAGTGTTGATTGTGGAGCCAAGCAAACTAAAGCTGTGAACAATCTCAATCTCTTCACCATCCATCCTGAGGCTGCCAATTGGCCCAGTGGTGAGAATCTTTGTCTTCTTTCTATTTAGCCTCAATCCATATTGAAGGCTGCAGTCCTTGAACCCTGTGCAGCAAGCGCTTCAGGTCCTCCTCCATTTCAGCAAGCAGGGTTGTGTCATCGGCATATCGCAGATTGTTCTCCTCATAAAGCCCAGCCTCCCGGATAATCTGTTCTGCATACAGGTTGAAAGTGTATGAAGACAGGACACATCCCTGACGTACACTCTTCCCAATTTTGAACCATGCAGTGTTTCCTCGCTTTGTTCTGACGACTGCCTCTTGGTCCAAGTATAGGTTTTGCCTTAGCACGATCAAGTGTTTTGGCATTCCCATTCTTCTCAGAGACAGCCACAGTTTCTTATGATCCACACAGTCAAACGCCTTTGCATAATCAATGAAACATAGATAGACCTTCCTCTGGTATTCCCTGCTTTCAGCTAAGATCCATCTAACATTAGCTACAATATCCCTAGTACCACTACCCCTTCTAAATGCATCCTGGACTTCTGGCAGTTCTCTGCTGATGTGCTGTCCCAGTCATTTTTGGATAATCTTCAGCAAAATCTTGCTTACATGTGAAACCAATGATATTGTTCTATAATTTCCACACTCTGTTGGATCACCCTTCTTTGGAATGGGAACAAATATAGATCTCTTCCAGTCAGTTGGCCAAGTGGTTGACCTCCATGGCACAACTTCGTGAGCACATCCAGGGCAGCATCTGTTAGTTGAAATACGTCAATTGGTATACCATCTATTCCTAATCAGAGATATAGGTTTTCAGAGGCCTGAAGTGGGTGGCCAATCCTTCTTCCTAGTCTGTCTTAATCTGAATGTTCAGATTTAGAGAAGTATCTGACAGACAAGAAATTTGTGGAGCAGTGAAAGATAAATCCCTCATTATGGAGTTAAGCATTAGTTGCAGTGTTGACCCCACCCTTAGCCCAGTGCCTTGACCCACTTACTTCCCAGCTCCACCCTCCACCAGGATAACACTTCACATCTGCCAAGTCCCTTCAGAAAATATTTTCCATTGTCCAACTCATGATCTGAAAGCTTGTATCTGAAGCTTTCTTGGCTTCTGTGATTCCGAACATGTCAACTGCTGACATTTTTTTTTCTTTTGACCAGTGTCTCTTAAGTTTAGTTGTACCGTCTCCAAGGGAAGGTGATGTGTCCTGTAGAACTCCTGTGTAGATTATGTCTTCCTTCATGGTCCAAGGGCCGCAGGCTTCCAGGCTTCCCCTCTACCCAGGGGCGCACTCTCCGAGTCCCCCCAGCACCTCCTCCCGACGACTTTTCCTCTGTACCTGCAATATGCCTCTTCACTATTATCTGAGGTGACTTCCGCCGGTCCACGGCTTCCAGGCTTCCCTCTACCCAGGGGTGCGCTCTCCGTGTCCCCCAGCACCTCCTCTCAA
>NW_006400064.1:1679965-1754437 GCF_000299155.1 Elephantulus edwardii | reverse complement strand
GTTGGCGCAGGATAGAGCAGGGTTTAGGGCTGTTGTGCATAGGGTCGCTATGAGTCGCAAACGACTCGACGGCACATAACAAAAACAACAACAATCAGGGATACAAAAGGAAAACAAAGAATACAAAGAAAATGACAAAACACTCTTGCAAAAACCCATCATGCTTATGAATTAGAAGAATCACCACTGTGCAAATGCCAATACTATGAAAAGCAATCTACAAATACAGTGCCATCCAATCCAAGGAATGAAGAAAGTAAGCATCCACTTAATAAGGGATGAGACCCCAGATAAGCAAAGTAGTACTGAAGAAGAAAAACAAAGTGGAAGTCTCACACTGGCTGATGTCAAAACCTACTACACAAAACAGAAATCAGACAGTTCAGTGCTGGTACAGTAACAGAAACACAGGCCAGTGGAACAGAATTGAGAACCTAAACATGTCCAAACACCTAAGGACAACTAACCTTCAACAAGAGGCAAAATCCATTAAATGTGGAAAAAATCTGCCTCTAACAAATAGTGTTATCAAGAGGATATCTATTTGCATAAAATTGAAACAAACCCATACCCCACAAAATTTTTTAAAACTAACTCAAGATGAATCAAGTACTTATTATAAAATCTAAAATGATAAAGATCATCAAAGAAAAAAAATGGGCAAATTTATGAACCCTGATCAATAGTATAATTAGGATATCAATTAATTATAACTGAAAATGCACAAATAGTAGAGGATAAATTAGAAACTTGGGACTGTTGTTATGTGCTGTCAAGTTGTTTGCGACTCATAGCGACCCTATGTACTACAGCCCTAAACCTTGCTCTATCCTGTGCCAATCTCATTGCCTCTGACACACCCATCCCGATTACCCCAGTCACTGAATCAATTCACCTCATAGAGGGTCTTCCCCTCCTGTGCTGTCCCTCCACTCTGCCCAGCATGATGTCCCTCTCTAAAGACCTGTCTCTCCTTACAACATGTCCAAAGTATGTCAGACAAAGCCCCAGAATCCTTGCCTCCAAGGAGCAGCCTGGTTTAACCCTCTCTAGGATGAATCTGTTTGTTTTCTTGGCAGTCCATGGTACATTCAATACTCTTCTCCAGCACCACAGCTCAAAGGCGTCAATTCTCCTTCTATCCTCCCTAGTCATTGTCTAACTCTCTGATGCATAACAAGTGATTGCAAAAACCATGGCCTGTATCAGGCGCACCTTAGTCTCCAGAGAGACACCGTTGCTCTTGAGTACTTTAGAGAGGTACCTAACCGCAGACTTTCCCATCGCAATACGTTTTTTATTTCCTGGCTACTGGTGCCAAGAGTGTTGACCGTGGAGCCGAGCTGACTGAAGCTGTGAACAATCTCAATCTCTTCTACCGATTGGTCCAGTGGTGAGAATTTTTGTCTTCTTGACATTGAGCCTCAGTCCATACTGAAGGCTGCAGTCCTTGACCCTCTGCAGCAAGTGCATGAGTTCCTCCTCAGTTTCAGCGAGCAGGGTTGTGTCATCTGCATAACGCAGATTGTTGATAGATCGTCATCGATGAGCCTTCTTTCAATCCTAATGCAACATTCTTGTTCATATAGTCCAGATTCTCAAATTATTTGCTCAGCATATAGGCTGAATATATGTGGAGGAAGGATACAACCCTGACACACACATTTTATGATTTTAAACTGTGCAGTATCCTCTTGTCCTAATTCACTACAGCCTTTAATATGGATTATATCTCAACATTAGAAAAACAAAACTCCTCACCCCAGGACCAACAGGCAACATCATGATAGATGGAGAGAAGGCTGAAGGTGTCAGTGAGCTCATTTTGCTTGGAACCACAACCAACACCTATGGGTAGCAGCGGTCAAGAAATTAAAGCATGTGGCTGCACTGGGAAAATATGCTATCAAAGACCTCTCTTCAATGTGCTTTGAAGTTTAAAGTGCAAAACAGAAAGGATGTCAGCAGTATAACTAAGATGTTATGCTCCAAGTCAGAGTTTGTCGAACGTTGCCAGGGTAACCCCAAGGCCACTCCTCTCTATTCACCTGAAACCACAAGGGGTTCTGACTCAAGGCAATAAGTGAGTGTGTGTCATGTGCATGTGAAAAGGTGGACAATGAATAAGGAAGACCAAAGAAGAAATTATGCCTTTCCACTGCAATGTTGGCACAGAGTACTGGCAAAGACTGCCAAAAGAACAAACAGATCTGCAACCAGAGTGGTCCAGAGAGGGAAGGATGGTCAAACTTGGTCTCACATATTTTGGGCATGTTGTCAGGAGGGACTTGAAAAAAAGACAACATGTTGCGAAAAGCAGAGGAGCAGAGAAGAAGACTGTGGATGAGATGGATTGACACAATGATTGCCACAATGGGCTTGTGCATGGTGGAGGCCATAAGGATGAGGCAGGACAAGGTAAAGTTTAGATCTGTTGTTCACAGGGTCACTGTATTGTTGTTGGTAAGTGCCGTTGAGTATAACTCAGAGCAACTCTATGAACAGCTGATCTGAACCCTGTCCTATCCTACACCATCTTTATCATACCTGGCATATTTGAACACTGCTGCAGACACTGTATCAATCCATCTCGTTGAGGATCTTCCTCCCCTTTGCTGATCCTCCACCTGCACTCCATCTTTCCAAGTATGGTGTCCATTTCCAAGGAAAAACATTGCCTAAGAACATGACCAAAATATGTAAACTGAAGGTTAGCAATCTTTGCCTTCAAGTAACGTTCTAGTTGACAAAAAATATATAAATAAATAAAGTCGGTTTGTCCTTTTGGCAGTCCATGGGATATGTAGTACTCTCCTCCAACACCAAAGCTCAAATGCATCACTTTTTCTCCTGTCATCCTTTTTAATTGTCAGCTCTCAGAGGCATAGTAGGTGACTGCAAAGACTGTGGCTTGAATCATGAGCACTATGAGCATCATGTCAGTCTTTAAATTGCCATCATTGCTCTTCAGCTTGTTGGAAAGACCCCTGACAGCAGATTTCCCCAAGGCAGCATCTTTTGATTTCTTGACTACTAATACCAAGGGTGTTGATTGTGGATCCAAGCAAGATTAAATGGTTGACAATTTTAATTTTTTCCCCTCCATCTACCATGATGTTCCCCAATGGTGAGGATTTCTGTTCTCTTGATATTGAGAGGTAATCCATATTGAAGGGTATAGACCTTGATTATCTGCAGCTAGTACTTCAGGTCATGCTTGCTTTGTGTCATCTGCATAACACAAATTGTTGAACCTTTCTTCAATCTTGATGCCATACTTTCCTTCATAAAATCAAACCTCTCTAATGATTTGCTCAGCATACAGACTGAATAGGTATGGAGAAAGGATACAGCCCTAATGCACACTTTTCTTGGGTTTAAACCCTAGCTATATTACACAAACAACAGCTTCTTGGTCTAGGTATGAATTTCATATAAGCATAATTAAGTGGTCTGGACTTCTCTTGTTTCTCAATGCTTGTTATGATCCATTTGTTCAAATGCCTTCGCATAGCCAACACAAATAGACATTCTTCTAGTATTCTCTGCTTTCAGCCAAGACCTGGCTGATGTTAGCAATGGTATTCCTGTGCTATGCCACTTCTAAATCCAGCCTGAAGTTCTGGTAGTTCTCTGTCAACCATTGTTGGATGATCTTCACCAGTATTTTGCTTGCCTGTGGTATTAATGATGTTGTTTGATAATTTCCATGTTCTATTGGTTCACCTTTCTTGGTAACAGGAAAATATATAGATCTCTTCCAGTCAGTTAGCCAATGATCTAGGAAGGATCAAGAGAAGATGGAAGGGATACATTGAAATACTGTACAAAAAAGAACAGGTCAATACTAAAAAATTTCAGGAAGTATCATATGATAAAGAGCCAATGGTGATGAGGGAAGAAGTTCAAGCTGCAGTGAAAGCATTGGCAATAATAATAATAATGCCCCAGGAATTGATGGGGTACCAACAGGTGTGTTACAAATAAAAGATGCAGTCCTGGATTTGCTCACTAGTCTGTGCTAGATAATTTGGAAGGCAGCTACTTGGCCAACTGATTAGAAGACAGTCACTACGAGTGGTAGTTAACAGCATCTATCTATCTATCATCTATTTATCTATCTATCCATCATCTATCTTTCTATATCTATGTAACTAACTATAATTACATATCCATCATTGAAAACAAAAATGTTGAGCTGAGATTGGTTCAGTCTTGATTCATTGAACTATGATTTTTTGTCCCCACCATTTTTCCAAGGGTATGTTTGCCTCATGTGTGGTAGAAAAGTCTTGGGCTCAGGAGCCAAGAAGCTGAGCTTGAGCCTCAACTCCTGCCTGTGAAGCTGTGTGGTTTGGGGTACATTGCTTCATGCTTCAGTTTCTCTATCTTTGAAATGGGTGTGGTCATTTCCTCTTAGTCTCAGGACTAATGTGAGGGTCAGTGAGACCTGAACAGCTGGAGGGTTGGGGAACATCTGACCCTGTTGCCTTCACCTGTATTTCTCCCACAGGTGGTACCCAGGGTGGATTTCTCGGCAGCTGGCAGAAGACGTCCTGAAGAAGCAGAACTACCTGGGGACCTTTCTAATCCGAGAGAGTGAGAGTTCCCCTGGGGAGTTCTCTGTCTCTGCTAAGTGAGTGCTAACCTTGGGATGGGGTCTGGGGTCAGGAATAGGACAGTGTAAAGGACACCACTGAATGGAGGAAAAGGATCCCTGTAGGAAAGACAGCTAGGGTCATGGGAGTGACACCCAGCCCACGGTATGGCCCAGAGAAGGTAGCTTGGGGTGGGGTAGTCTGAGGGATTCAGACTTGAGCCTTAAATCCCAGGCTGAAGTCCTCAGGTCCCTCTCTTGGAAGGGATGAAGCTCGAGGTGCAAGGGAAAGAACACTCAGGGGTGGAGGGTCAGGAGAGATTGAACAGGGTGGTCATCAGGATGTGTTCTGGCAAGTTCTCACCACACCCACAGCCATGCCCACTCTGAGCCAGGCCATTTGGGTTGGAATTCTGGCTCTGATAGTTACAAAATGCGTGACCTTGGACAAGTCTCTTAATTTCTCTGTACTGGTTTGCTCACATGGGTTATCGCAAGGAATCAAGAGTTAGCTCATTTCTTTAAAGCAATTAGAACCATGCTTGAATTGAAACAAGTGACCACAGCAGAAGTGCCTGGCACAACAGTGCCTTCTTGGGACTGACATGATGAGACACACGACCAGGAGCTTATTGTGGAGAAACCAGGAGGTGGTGGAGGAACAGATAAGCCAATAGCATGGGGACTGCCTGACCTGGCAAGGCTGAGTTGGCTCTTGAAACAATAGGGAGCCATTGAGATGAAGAGCAGTGTAAGCCAATCCATGTGTTTAGCAGATCCCCCTGGTTGCAGAGAAAAGACTGGGATGGTGATCCAGGCAGGAGTTAGTGTTGTCTCAGCGTGAACTACAAGTCCAGTGGCTCATCCAACAGGCAGGCATATCTGTGAAGAAAGCCAGCTAAGCCATCACCCAGGGCTGCTGGGATATGATCCAGCCGCTGCCAGTAGAAACACTGTTTGTGTCAGTCCCCTGCTACCACCGCAGCTGTCACTCAGGTACTGGCTGCAAGTAGGGGCCTGGCCTCTGGAACCACTGCTGTCCATTGCTGTGTCTGCTTCCCTGGATGTTAGGGGTGATTCACAGCAAATGGCTTGAGAGTTTTCTACAGTGTATCCAAACACAGGACTTTAACAGTTAGAACTGGGCCAGAAGTAAAGTGTGAGAGTGATGAGATTGAGTACAGGCCCAGTCAGGGGCAGCGTGTGTGGTTCTCTGTAGCTCCAGTCTGCCTACACTGGCCACATTGTGCAGATAGGTTCAATCAACTTGATTTTCGAGCCATTTTGACCCAATGTGCAGGGAACCGCCCCACGGGGCTCTGTAGGCTGTGATCTTTATGGTGGCAAATTATGTCTTCCTCCACAGAGCAACTGAACGGGTTGGGACCACCAATCTTCCAGTGAGCAGCCTAGCACCTCACTGTTTCACTGCTGGGTTCCTTCAGTGGTGGATTGAGGGTTCTTATTTGCCAAAATCTTTTCTGGGTGAAGAAGTGCCACCATCTAGACTCTAGGACGCAGAAGAGGAGGAGCCTGGGCTTTATTCCCAAGAATAAAGCCCCCTCCAGGTGAGCTAGTGTGGCATTAAGTGCCTCCTGGAACCCACCCAAAGCTAAGATAGCAAAGCAGGGATAGAGGGTGTTTGAACTACTTAAGGAGCCTGAGCAGGAGGTGCTCCTCATCAGCACCGCAGCCCTCTCTTTGGAGCTTCCCTACTTAAGCTCTGTCTCTATTCAAACCTAAATACTTCAGCTTCCTGAATTTGCTCAAGGCATTTTGACTCCTACATTTATTATACCCTGATTGTGGGTTAGCCACTGTGCAAGGCCCTGGGGTTACAGTGGAATCATTCCAGACCAGAATCAGGCATCACAGAGTGGGGATATCTGACCTGGGCCCTGAAGCATAAGTAGGAGTTCGGTCTATAAGGAAATGAGAGGCTTTGTCAGGCACATGGAACAGCACATGCAAAAACCCAGAGGTAGGCAGTGAGGGGCACGTATGGATATCAAAAGTTGTATGATAGGGGAGCTCTGGTGGCCTAGTGGTAAGAAGCTGCAACTACAATCCCAGAGGTGCACGGTTCGAATCCACCAGGTGCTCTGCCGGGGAAGGAGGGGCCATCTCCTCCTGTACCAGTCAGATCTGATTTGACGGTACACGCACACAAAAATAAAAAAAATTAAAAAATTTTTAAAAATTAAAAAAAAAAGTTGTATGATGAGAGAGGAAATGGGCAGTATTAGCGAGTACAGAATAATTCTTGAGCAGAGGAGTGCTGGGAAGCAATTTTGTTCTAGGAAAGAGTCTAGAGTTTTCCCCAAAACAAATCCTGATAAATGTTCCCCAGCCTCTCTCTCAAGGCTTGTAAGTCAAGTCTTCCAAAGTCTGAACAAGCAAGATCCACGGGCTCAGAGGCTGTGGCCTGCACAGTGCCACCAGGTGGTGCCCTTGACCGTCAGCTTCTTTCTTACCTAGGCCAAGGCTCCTGGGTCCTGTTCCCACCATTGTCCCATCCTCTCTCAACAATTCAACTAATTTGAACCATCTCAAAGCTGACCCTCGGAGGCTGTAAATTGCATAACAGGAGATTATCCATTTGTCCTTACAGAATGGTTGGTGATCAAGGGGTCTTTAATTTACAGCTCATACAACCCACTGATGTTTAACCATGGGCAGGTTACTCTCCAAGTCTCATCTGCACTCTGCAAATGAAGATCCTTATCAAATGCCTGGACTGGTGCCTGGCACATAGTAAAGTGTTCAATAAATTCTCATTAAAGTAATTATCACTACATTGTTCCCAAGTGTCACAGTCTGAGGGCTCATCAACTCTTCTTCAAGCCTCCCTTCCCATGAATAATCAGGCTCTTAGAGTGAGCTCATACTGCTTCTTGGCCTTGTGTTGTGTGAGCCAGGCAGTCCCAGGCCATGCTTGGCTGTTACATCCTCTGTGGAATGGGGATGCAGGACAGTGGACCCCGGGTACTATTGGCAGAGGGCCAGGCTGGGAGACACCTGTGTGAGGGCCTCTGTGCCTCGTGGTCCTGGCTGTCAGGGATTCCTGCCCACCCCTTCCCCACAAGAGGCAGCTCATACACATGCCAGCCAAATCAAGCTATCAGAGAGAGGTTTGGGGTCTGCAGGGAAACAATGTTTGATAAGGAGGAGAGTTGGCCTGGAGCACCAGAATGGGGGCCACACTCTTTTCCCCACACTTGACCCAGGCCTCAGGGAAGGGGTTTGCTTCCACCCATGCTGGTAAGGACTCTCAGTGAAGCACACGATTGCTCAGCCCATGCGATCCACAGAGCTGCTGAGTACCACCATGTTGACTCTGTGCATTACTCAGAAAACAGTAAGGTCTTCATCCTTCAAGCCTACATTCCACAGGTGGCAGACAAAATGCAAATTCTGTAAAATCTTGGGAGATGAGAAAGGCTTTGGAGAAAATGAGCAGTGGAGGGAGTAGGAGTAAAGGAAGCTGTGGCTTTAGGCTGAGAAGGACTCACAGCAAAGACCAGACAGAAGTAAGGACTTGGAATCCAGTTTTCAGATAAGAACTATGGTGACTTGTCCAGAGTTATCCAGCCAGCAGCATCCAAACAGTGTCTATGGCCCTCTGGACCTGACAGCCCCTTTGTCCTCTGTCTGCTGCCGTAGGTCCCAAAGGCCCAGCAGGAACATCACCCGTGGCCACTCTCCTCCACTGGGTCACTCAGCATCTTTCTCTAAACTGCTATAGTATAGTCAGTTCTGCACCTCCCCTTCTGCAGAGATGCAAACAAGGTCTTCCCAGTGGGGACCACTCAGCAGGTAGGGCATGCCCACATAACCAGTTGGGACACTCAGGGACTCAAGGTGCTTTCTGGCTAGGCAGGAGTGCTAATCTCCTCTCTTCTCTGCCCCACCCCACCTCTCTTTCCCTGCCTGGGCTGCCACCATCACCTTTGCTGTCGCTGCAGTTGCTACCACCACTAGGCCAGAAAAACCTGCCTGGCAGGATCTTCTAGTGGCAGGTCAAGGCCCAACCAGATCCTGGGGCATTCAAGCAACTCCAACAGCTCATCCCTCATCTCCATGAAAGTGAGGGTCAGACGAGAATAAGAACACAGCCACACTGCTCAGAGACACAGGGATATAGTGACTCACAGACACGGGGACATATAGAGACACAAGGTCACATAGAGACACACAGACATGGAGACATACACAGATGTGGAGACATACAGAGATACACAGAAACAGGGACATATACAAACACAGTCATGGGGACATATAGAGACACACAGACACATAGAGACACAGGGACACATGCAGACACATAGACATGGGGGCATATAGAGACACAGGAACACATACAGACACAGGGACATATAGAGACACTCAGACACGGGGACAATAGAGACACACAGATACAGGGACAACAGAGACACAGGGGCATACACAGACACAGGAACACATACAGACACACAGACACAGGGACACACATATACAGACACACAGACATGGGGGCATATACAGACACACAGACATGGGCACATATAGACACAGATATGAGGACATATAGAGACACATGGACACATACAGACACACAGATAAGGAGACATACACAGACACACAGACATGGGGACATATAGAGACACACAGACACAGGGACATATATACACACAGAGATATGGGGACATATAAAGATACAGGATACATACAGACACACAGAGAGACATATACAGACACACAGACATGGGGACATAAAAGAGATGCAGAGACATGGGGATATATACAAATATCCAGACATTGGGGCATATACAGACACAGGGACACATACACACAGACATGGACACATGTAGAAACACTCAGACATGAGGACATATACAGACATGGGCACATATAGAAACACAGGGTCACATATAGACACAAAGATATGGGCACATATGCAGACACACAGACATAACATAAGACACACAGGTACACAAACGGCCAGCACTTGTGCAGACACAGAAGCACACAAATGTCCTACTCCAGATGTTTCCTACCTTGCCAGCCCCAGGCTTGCACTTCTAGCTCCTCCCCATCCTCTCTAGCTGACTGAACCGTCTATCCCAATGTCCCGCCTCCAGAGAGGAGTCATCTGAATTCAATTTAGACATGCTACCATGACAATCTACTCTAGGTCTGTGGACCTCATAAGGTGACCCTTATTGGAGAGGCTCCATCTGAGTGCTTCTTGAGGGGCCTAAGTATGTCCTAGGCCAAGAATCAGCAGGAGAGGAATTGCCCTCTTCCAAAGGGCACAACATGGGGCTGGGCTTGGTGATGCTGACAGAGATGTTGAATTGGCAGGTCATCAATGGTGAGATGTCTCACATGTCTCAGATGGAGCAGTCGCTGGGTAAGGGAGTTCAAGAGCAGAGACCTTGCCTCCATTATTAAGAGCTGGCAGCATTGTGGATCCCAGCCTTCACCCCTACAGGCCCCGTAATGAAAGCCAGGGAAAGAACCGCCGCTTTGTGAGTCCGTGCCAGTGAGGCACAGTGTATACATATTCTCGAGCTCTCAAGTCCTAAGTGTTGAAATGCCCAAACCTATTTCCTGGCCTGGCACTGGGCAGCTGTGTTCCTTGGCCACAAGGCTGAAGGTATTTTCTGGATGTGATGGTGGTGAGAACCAGCTCCCTTTGCAGTGTAGGGGACAGGTAGAGGCAGCGTCAGGTCTCAAGTCAGGACCCCTATTTGGTGGAGAGCCCAGAGTCACAGGGAACAGAACAGTCTCCAAGAGCAAAGCATCCTGGGAAAGCTGGAGGCCGGAACTGAGCTGGACTGGGCCCAGCTGTGTCTGTATAATGTGGGCCAACTACTACCTCTCTACTCGTCTCTAGCCTGCCCTGAATTTGGTGTCGGACATAAAACCCATTAGGAAAAGTGGTTTACAAGAGAGTGTTATACAAAGGACCAAGGGACTAGGAAGTCCAATCCTGACTATGGGCCTTGGAGAAGGCTTTTCAGAGGATAGCCATTTTACTTGTGTCATGGCTAGAGAAGAATCCTTTGTAGCTATAATAAAATACGAAGTGGAGAGAAGGTTCTGGGTGGTTTGAAGTCCTTGACTTTACCACAACATAGGACCCTTCTCTTTCCCCAGACATATACTTGAACGGATCTTTACCTTCTGTCTTTAGCAAGGCAGCACTCCAGCCACAAGGCTGACAGCGAGAAGGGATGCCTGGACAAAGACAGGGAAGAGGAAGCAGTCTGAACTTCCAGGGCCACAGGCTCAGCCCTCAGAGTAGCTTGGGCTACACAACCGTGTCCAGAATGCTCAGACAAGATTTTTATGTAGAGCTCTGAGGAGAGGGTTGGTTCTCATTGGGCCCAACTGTGAACAAAATCACCATTTCCACACTGACAGACATTGGCAGGGCCACCTTCTTCCCCCAGGGAAAAGCAGGTGTCCTAACCAGTGCTGTGTTGGTTGGATGTGGATGTTCTTTTGTAGCCTAGGGTAGCCCGTTAACCAGCACTATAAGTCCAAAGACCTTAGCTTCCCTTGCCGTTGTCAAATCCCACATGTTGGGGACTGAGACTGGAGAAGGTTGCTGGGTTGTGGGTCCAGGCTAGTCTGACCTCAAGGAAGTTAAGGTGTGGCTCTGTGGGTAGGGAGGCAAGGCATGAAAACAGCTTGCAAAGTACAACTGGACTTGAGGCTAGAGGATCTGGGGCAACTGTTGTCATGTGATGACAACCGGTTGAGAAAGGTAATAGTAAAATGCTCACATACACACTCAGACGTGGCTCCCGCTCCATCTGTTCTTGCTATGTGGCTCCAGCCAGCTCATGACTCTGCTTTCTGTTGGCCTCAGTTTTCACACTGTGCAAAGCTGGCTTCTCCTGGGCCAAGAGAGAGGCCAGCCATCCTTGTAGGAGGGAGAGGCCACAATGGCCACACTCTAACCTGCAAGACACCACCCCATTCGAGCCCTGATGAACCTGGCCCAGACTGGAAGTGCGGGCAAGTCGTTCTGCCCAATCCTGTCATTCAGACTCTGGAAGCTAGCCAGCATGTGCAAGGCCATCTTCTCAACTGGAGTAGAAGGTACTGGGGATTGTTCTGAGCACAATCAATCTGAGCCTGGGCAAACAATGGCAATGGAGGTGGGGGAACGGGTAAAGACACCCATTGGCTGAGTCACTGGATGGATGGATGGATGGACGGATGGATGGATGGATAGATGGATGGAGAGAGAGATGGAGCGAGGTACGATAGATAGATAGATAGATAGATAGATAGATAGATAGATAGATAGATGGAGCAAGGTAGGTAGGCAGGCAGGCAGGCAGGCAGACAGACAAAGAATGAGATTTGTGGCATTTCCTTAGGGCCAAATCTGGGGTCTGAGGCCAATATTTTATCCATAGAAGGATCCTGACAGAAAGCATCCAATATGTTTTTTATGAGGGTCCTCTTAGTCTCACCAAAAGGACACTCTTAAGGTCCATATCCAAGGAATTTGGAGATCTATGAGGGATAGAAATGGAATGTCAGGGCTGAGAGGGATGTCAAATAGGTGGGAGCATAGATGCTGTGAAATTCACATTTTCACAGAAGAGCCCATTTGTTTTGTGAATAAATAAACCATAGTCAGCATCTTCCAGTTAGGGATCCAGAGAAGTGAAGTCACACAGGAAAAGTGGCCAGATTAGTGGCCCTGTCCAGAGACATCCTTTGCCAGAAGTGTGTCAAGGTTGCACACAGGGCCAGCCAATGGAGTCTCAAGTCCACCCTCCCTCACTGAGAGATCTTCTTCCAGGTTGTGGGGCGGGGCACAAACATCTGGGGATCTGGGCTGTGCAGGGCCCTGGGAGAGGCACTGGGCCCACCTGAGGCAGCTTGGTCCTTGCCCTCAGCTACGGGGATCAGGTGCAGCATTTCAAGGTTCTACAAAAAGCCTCAGGAAAGTACTTTCTGTGGGAAGACAAGTTCAGCTCCCTCAATGAGATGGTTGACTTCTACCGCACCACCACCATCACCAAGAGCCGGCAGATCTTCCTTCAGGACAAGGATCCCCTGCTTGAGGTAGGTAGGCAGGTGGGAGGACAGGCCAATATCCAGGACCAACCCCTCTGCAGAAAGACAAGAATGGAGCACCAGCCTCAAGCCATTCTTCCTTCCCCAGCAGTCAGGGCTACAGTGGTGTTCACAGAATGGGAAAGGAGATGAGAAAAGAAAAGGATGGCACAGAATGAAAGTCCTATGCAAGTGCTTGTCTTGGGGTATCAACAAGGCCTGGAACTGGAGGTCAGTGGGGCGCAGTGTGGCCTGTGGGAAGTCTGGCCATGGGGTCCACTGACCTACTTTCTTTTCCTCACAGTCCCTCCAGGCTTCCTTTGCTCAGGCCCTTTTGATTTCTCAGCCCAGGACCCCTCACAGATCAACTTCTGCCAAGGCGACATCATCAAGGTTCTGGAGACCCAGGACACCAACTGGTAGCAGGGTCGGCTCTGTGGGCATGTTGGCTTCTTTCCACGGAGCTATGTGCAACCAATGCACTTACGGCAGATGGGCTTCCAAGGCAGGACCATTTCCCAGGAGAGACTGAGGCCTGGGAGTAGGCTGAGAATATGGCTTGTCCAGGTCTCACAGGCTGGACTTGGGGCTCCTGACTCCAGGCCACTAAACCACACTGGACCATAAACTGAGCCCCAAACACCACCTAACTGACAGAAGCAGTTCCCCAGAACTGCCTGCTTGCTTCTGTCTCATTGGCCCCAGCTGTGTGACATCATAAAGTTGTATAGCCACAGATCCCACCCATCCCAGCAATCTCCTCTCCACAGAGGGCTAAGAACCACTGCAGATTCAACCCTGGATTGGACAGTGGGCTCACTAAAGGTTCACCCTGCACTGGGCCTACCTGGACCTCCCTCAGAAAAGCCACTTGATTTGTTCAGGCTGAGGGAGACATGCTCCTCCGTCCTCCTTCAGCAAGTTATAGGCACTTCTGAGGGACTTGATTCCCTAACCATGCAGCAGGGGACTTGGTTCACTGAGGTCAAGTAAGAGCTCAGGGAAGCTGGGTAGACAATAGAAGAGGATAGTGGAGGTCCCCTGGAGCCAAGGGGGTGAATATTCAAGATGGAGACACAGCTGGCATGCAGGTGGGGGTCCCAGTGGCACCACACCACAGGAGAAGGCAGGGTCTGCCTTAGCACTTTTGAGAGCATGAGTATCAGTGTGAGATTTGTACGTGGTGTATTTGTACGTGGGAGCTACAGATGGCTCTTGAGCAGGGGAGGGAGAGTCGTTTGGTAACAGGCAAGAGGGCAAAGCTTCTGAGCTGTTTGAGTGGGGCCTGGTGTTACAGTGAGAAGTCTCCTCAGCTTGGGCCCAGCTGCAGTCTCAGGGCTAGCCACAAGCTCTGGGCAATGCTGCTGTTCCTGCCCTGGACCCAAGTAGTAAAATAAAAGGCTTAAAATAAACCAATAAAAGCAGCAGAGCAACTGTAAAGGATAGACATCAGAAATCTCATTTTCTTTCCAATTATAACAACCTTGGTATTATTTTTGAAAAATCTATTCTTTTGCCTCTTTATCTCTCCCCTTCCCTAAGCCCTCCTAGTTTGAAGACTCTGGCTTGGATGATTTGGCCAACCCACAAGGAAGGGTCTGATTCCTCATTAGGGAAGGGGTGGCCTTGTGCACTGGGCAAAGCTTTCCCAAGTCTGCCCTGGTAGCCCTATCAGGCAAAGTAGGCATAGAAGAAGATGTTGACGCACATGAGGAGAATGGCATTGAAGCCACAAACTCTGGCCCAGAAAGCATACTTCTGTGACACTGAGCCATTACCTGGAAAAGTCAAAAAGAGAAAAGATGGATGAGGGGGTCAGGGCCACACCTGGCACCTCTGCTCTTCAGCAGAGGAAGAAAGCACATGTAGGTTCTGGAACTGACCTGCTTTGGCTTCCAAGGGCAGGGGCTGAGACAGGGTCCACCAAGTAAGATTCTCAATCTGCAAGAGGGGCAGGGGGATCCAGTCAGGATCAGGGGTCAGTGGTAGAAATATGGCAGCTGAGTTAGAAAAGGGACAAGGGTAAGTACTAAGGTTAGGGGTCAAGGGCTAGAAAAATCCTGACTAGAGAGCATCAGGTATCAGAGCCAAAGCCTGTCAGAAATTGAGCATTTAAGGTGTGGAGTCAGAACCAAGCACTGATGAGCTATGAAAGCTCTGGGGGTAGAGCTGGATGGAAATCTCACCTGAGCTCCCTGAGGAGCTGCTGTCAGCAGGCTCACCAGCACCACCACAGCACTGCTGAGTCCAAAGAGGGCCACAGCAAAGTGCAGGTAGTGGATGCTGACAAGCAGAGCTGGCCGCGTCTCCGGGGTGCCGCACGGAGGTGCTGGGTGCAAGAACTCCAGGACTAACCGTCCAGCGCCCACAATTAGCCCCACTATCAGGCCCCAGAAGGCCCCCTGGGAGAGAAGGGGAGGGCAGGTGAAGTGGATGAGAAAGAATAGGGTCCCTTCAGTGCACAGGGAGTAGGTGGAGCATTAGGAATGGAAAGGCTGATAGGGCACCCCACACCCTTTCCCTACCTCCCACACCATACTCCCACCTGTTCATTGGCACGCTGCCAGAAGATGCCCAGGACAAAGACTGCCGTCACAGGGGGTGCTAGTGAGCTGGTCACTGACTGCATGTAGATGAACAGCTGCCCACTGTTAGAACCCTGCAGGATGGGGATCCAGGCCACGCTCACGCCAATGAGAACCACAATGACCAGCCTGGGGGCAGCACAGGGAGTGGGGTGGGGGAGGGCTGAGCTTGCAGCCTCCTTCTGTCCCCCAGCCACCTATGACCACCTTGGTACTCCCTGACCATCACTGGTGCAGGGCCCCCCTTAGGCATCCATCTTCTCCTTCAGGGCACCTTGCCACCCCACTGCCACCTCTGAGCTCCTCTGTTTACTTGTTTGTAGTGTTTTTGGCCCAGGAAGTGCCAGGAGGAGGAGCTGTGGCTGAGCCCACAGCAAGGACTCAGGAAGCAGTGCCCCCATCCAGGCCAGGTCAGCCTCCTCACCCTGCCCTCTGTCCATCCTTCAGCCTTTGATATCAGCCCATGCTAGCTGCAGGCCAGGCCTGTGCTTAGGTTAGAAATTGGACTTTAAAAAAAAAAATTGAACTTAGTGCTGCTCCACAGCCCAGCTACCTCTCCTTTCCACTCCTGCCTGTCCCCACCTGGGTGGAAAGAAACTTTTCACAGCAAGCCCCACACATTCTTTCCTGCAGCCCATGTGGTCAAGGCCCCAAGTTGAAGGCCCTGGCTTGGGCCCTGACCTGACCAGCAGCATGGGCCCTACCAGAGCTCAGGATTGAGGCAACAAAGTGGATGGAATTATCACTCTGCATCCAAGGCCAGGTAGAGCCTACAGGAGACCTGCAATACAGGCTGGTTTCCTAGAAAAGAGAGCTTCCAAGCCTTGGAAAGGTATGGGGCTAGCTAGGGGTCCTCAGCTTAAGCTGCTCCACCCTAGATGAGCATCTCTCACCCCTGAGGTGAAGAGGGGTAAGGCCCTGGGAGACAGTCACAATGGCTGGGGCAGCAAATTATCTTCCAAGTTGGTCCTCTCTCCCACCTGCTTTTCTTTCCTTCCAGGCCCGAGGCAGAGGTGGAGGAAAGAGGTGTTCCCTGATTAATTAAAGCTAATTAATCCCTAGCCTGGTGGACAGGCAGTCCACCTGCCTGCCTGCCTTGTGTGTACACACACACACACACACACACACACACACACACACAGTTCAAAGGAGCTTCTAGACGTTGCTCCACTGCTCCTCTTCTAAGGCCATTTTCCTTAGAGTCTGATTGGTCACACTAGACCTTATCAGAGAACAGGCCCAGGAAGCAGATGGTTGAGGCAGGAGGAAGCTGAGCATGGTGTCTCAGTGCCAAGTGTTGGGGCCTATCCTAAAGGTTCAGTATGGAGAGGTGCTAACCCCACTAACACCAGCCCTGGCCCTTTCCCTTGCACTGGACTGGGAGACAGGAACAAGGACCCATAAAAGGCCAGAATCCCCTCCCCATCCAAGAGCTGGTGCCCTGCCTACAGGGTTCTGAGAGCAAGGCTGGTGAGGCCTGGAGAAACTTCGCTTTGCAGAGGAGGTGTGAAGGACAGTCAAAGGAAGGGGACCCAGTGGATGAACTGGGGGAGACCAGCTCAGGAGCTTGGGCTTGAGAAGCTGCAGGGAAAAAGCATGCCTCCAGGAGGCCAGGCAGTGGACAGAGGACCACTGGGTGGGAACTACAAGGGGCCAGAGGGACAAGGCCTGCACTGGACAGGACTGTCTGGAAGTGTTGGTAGCTGTCCTAATGCCTCAGAGGAACTGGTACCTGGCACATAGGAAACAGGAGTCCAAGGCCCTAGTCCTAGGATGCTGGAGCAAAGGGGACTGAGAGGGACCAGCAAGGGTCACTGAGTAGTGGCTCCTCTGGCCTACAAGCCACTGGGGAGAGCAGAAAACTGCAAGTGCCAGAAACATAAGGTGTGTTTGCATTCTACATGGTGGAGGGAGGAGCTCATGCTGCCTGAGATGGGTGTGTCCTGCAGAGTTATCCCAACAGAGGCCAGCTAGCACCCAGAGCAGCCAAGGGTGGCCCCTCTGAGTGCCAATGGCTAGTCAACAACAAGCAATAAACCCACATCCCTGCCCACCATGAGACTCCTCTAGGATTCTAAACTGGGAGGAGCCATCAGGCAGCCCTGCCCTTATAGAGTGCCTGAGTGGAGAGGATAGTAGGTGGTCACATTAGACCTGAAGTTCACATTTGCTGCATGGGAGTCTGCCATTGTCTAGTGTGGGGAAAGGCTCTTCCAGAGCTATCATAGAGGATTTCAAGGAGGAGGGGACCATTGAACAGAGAGAGTCTAGACTGTTCAGGGTGAATCATTCAATATGCAAGGGCTCCCTAGGGCCAGGAGTACAGGGGTCCTAGCAGCAACAAGACCCTTTCAGGAGCAGTTCAGAGTCATCAGACAGTGACAGCTCAGCTCTAGAAAGACAGCAATGCCTGGGATGAGTGCAGGAGTGACTGGTCTCAGCGGAGGGAAGTCAGCATCACAGAGCAGGGCCACATTCCTCTGTAAGGATCTGGGGAACAGAGCGATTTGAGAAGTGAGGCAGACAGGATTCTTGAGCTTTTTCTCTCCTCTCTTTCCTGGTATTTCTCAAAGCCCACTGCAGGCAGGGCCGTAGCCGCCAGGGTCCCAGCACCTGCCAGCCATACCGGCCCACCAGCAGCAACTCCCGCTCGCCAGCGCGGGGCCTCAGATGGCGCCAGATGTCCATGGTGAAGAGCGTGCTGCTGCTATTGAAGATGGAGGTCAGAGAGGACATAAGAGCTGCCATCATGACTGCAATCATCAGTCCACGGAGACCTGGAGGGCACAGGGGACAGCTGCAGAGACCCGGAGCCCACCACCTCGCTGTCCACCCGCACTGCCTCTGAGGCAGACCTGGCTGAATCCTTGTGCAGGCAGGAGGGTAGGAGGTTGTGGAAGGGGTACCCCTACCCCTTCAAAGGTAGGAGACTATAAAGGCTAGACTGCCTTCCGGATCTGCAGCTTGGGCCTGAAGTATGCCCGCAGTAAGAGTAATCACCGCAATTACCAGCTGGCTGCTCTGGTCAATGTCAGCCCTCTCACTTCTAAAGCACTTTGCAGTTGACAAAGCACTTTCAGAGCCATGACCTCACTTGAGAGAAGGATATGAACTCTTCTGTGTGGACTCACAGCACACCTCCCAGAGTAAAGCCTGCAGCAGTCCTTTGCTCAGAGGCCAGCTCTGGGTAAGGCTCACCTCAGCCACACCTCACAAGCCAAACCTTAGCCCCCAGGGGTCTGGGATCTCAACATGTTGCACATACTTTCTTTTTTGTGGTGTTATGGATGAGGAATACAGTCCACAAAAGGGGATAAAACAGTACCACAAAGAGTAGGGGTCTTCATATGTGAGTGAGGAGGTCCAGCGATGCAAAGCTTCTAGGAGTCACAGACTCCAGAGGCTGAGTGGGGACCACAGGATGCGAAGTATGTTTGATCCTCTCTGGTCCCAACCTGTCTCCAAACTTTTCCTTACACATATTGCAGTCTTCCTCCACCCCTGCAGTTTGTCTGTCTGTCTCCAACTCCCACCCCCACAATCAGATAAGCCTGAGACATCCTGCTCCCCAGCCCTCACGGACTAAGCCCTGAAGATGGCCAGGGCAGTGCCAGGTGCTTCATCTACTGGCCATGTGACTCCAGCCACTCTGTTCACTCTTTAGACTGGCTGGGAGAAGGGACAAGGGAGGGTGAGTTATGTCACCATTCTCGCCAAAATATTTCTCCATCTTCTTTCTCTTGCTCAGGATGATGGGTTTTTCCAATAGGGATCTTAAGACCTAGAAAAAGACTGTGTCTCGGGCCATTTACTGAATGACTGTTGGGTTTCAATGCTGGGTGGTTAGAGAGTCTTTCCAAAACAGAAGAGAAACGCCAGGCTCAGCGGGGAGAACTCACAGCATTTCCAAGTCTTGCAGGGGCACTTGTTAAATTTAATCCCAGCAACCATACTGAGGGGTAGGAGGAGTCATCATCTCCAATTTACAAGTGACAATAGTGAGCAGGGAAGTGATGTATGCCAAGTAATTCCACCAGCAAATGGTGCTGAGAACCAACACCAGCTCCAGGCACTCTGTCTGTCTGGGCCTCATCTCTGCAGGAGGAGGGAGAGGAAGCGCACACTTGTCCTCAGGCACTATTGAGATTACTCCAGTTCACAGAGATTCTGTGGACAGCAGATACTACGCCAGCCTCACCATCTCCTGTGCTTAAGTCAAATGTTGCAGTCACTGTCCATTCACATCACTGAAGGGATTCCTCTCCTTTGCTAACCTTCCACTCTTCCAACCACAATGTCCCCTTCCAAGGACTGGCCACTCCTGACAATATGCCCAAAGAGTGTGAGGTGAAGTCTCGCCATCGTTGCCTTTAACAATACCCTGAGTGCACTTCCTCCAACACAGATTTGTTTGTTCTTTTGGCAGTTCTCAGTATGTTCAATACCCTTCAACACAATTCAGAGGCATTGGTCTTCATTATTGATTGCCCAACTCTCACAGGCATCTAAAACTATTGAAAGCACGAAAATAATGGCCATGGCTTAAATTAGCCATGCCTTAGTCTTTAAAACTGGCATCATTGCTCTTTATCACTTTAAAGAAATCCTTGGCCCAGCAGATCCTCACCATCTCTGTGCAGACTCTACTTCCCAGCAGCGCCCTGAGGTGGCTAGAGGGGCGGGAGGGGCAGTGGACAGCCCAGGCTGGGGAGGTCTCTGCCTCCAGAACCTTCCTGGGCTGCTGCATCTGTGATGCTGCTGCTGGCTGAGGGATGGCAAGTGTGGCTGCCCAGCCTGTTGGGGCCTTGCCTGTGCCCATCTGACACCGGAAGAAAGAGCCAGACTTTCAGAGTCTGTTCTTATTGTCTTTTCAACAAGTGGGACCTCAGGGTATTCTGTATGTTCAGCAGAGAGTTTTCCGTGGCCTCCCCAAAGGGTGCTCCATCTCCGTGCTGGATTCTGATGATGCCACCACTTATCACATTGTGGTCCTGAGGCACACAGGTAATGGGGAAACACTAAAGCCCAGGTCCCCTTGATCATCGCCTCCATTAAATCCTTTCCCACGCTCACAAAGTGCAACAGTCTGGAAGTGCACCTTGTGGTGGCTTCAGTGATGACAGACAGATGTCATGGAAACACATTCAGCAATTTCTCAGTGAACCTGACAGACAAGATAATGACACCCACCTAGTGACATTATGTGTGACAGAATTAAATGACTAGGAAGAAAATTAAAGCCATTTTCCAATAATTTATGGCATTATCATCAACATAAAAATTACAGAGATTTACAGAGCCTCCTTCAAAGACTGAAGGCTGGAGAAGCTCCATGCCGCCTGAGCTCTGATGGGAGGACCAATAATTAGCATTTACAATGCAGGGTCCGTTCACACAGGATCGCTCTCCTGAATGCCTTTTCCACATGTGGATTTCTGGATGCAGCAAGATGATAAGCAAATACTAGCCCAAGGTGTAACAGGAAAATTCCATAGTTCCTGAAGTGAAGGAGAGGTCTAGTGCCTGGACAGACAAACGTGTCTGACTTTCTATACAAAGAAAACCACTAAACATTTCTGCAAGACAAAATAAAAGACAAAAAGAAACCAAAAAAAGTTCCCTTTTCATGGATAGGAAGACTCAATATTGTGAAAATGACCATAAGCAATCTATAGGTTCAATGTAGTCCCAATGCATACCAAATTCATTTTTCAAGGAGATCAAAAGGGAAATTGCTAAGTTTATTTGAAGAGAAAGGGGACATGAATAAGCAAAGCACTTTAGAAAAACAAAAATTAAATAGGAGACATAGCACTTTCTGACCTCAAAACCTACTACATAGTGGTAGTAACCAAAACTGTATGGTACTGCTACAATGACAGGCACATAGACCAATGGAACAGAATTGAAAACCCAGAAACGGATCCAACTCTTTATGGTCAACTGATACTCAACAAGGAAATATAACCTTTCAAATGGGGAAATGACAACCTCTTCAATTAATGGTGCTGGCAAAACTGGGCTGCTAGCTGCAGAAAGCTGAAAGAGGATCCACATCTCACACTATACACAAAAATCAACTCAAGGAGGATCAGAGACCTGGGAATAAAGCCCAAAGCCATAAAGTTCATCAGAAACAAACTGGGATCAAGCTTAGATGGCCTAGTATATGATATAAAGAGACTGCCAAGTACAGAGAAATGCGCAATCTGGAGAGGATAAAATTGATGAATGAGACCTTCTAAAGATTAAATTCCTGTGTACATCAAAAACTTTTTCCAGCAGAGTAAAAATAAAACCTATTGATTGGGGGAAAAAATATTTGGCTATACCATTTCAGACAAGGGTCTCATATCAAAAGTTTACAGAATTCTACAGGGCCTCCACAGCCTTCCCTAGAAAAAGACTGATAATACAATTATAAAATGGGCAAAAGACATGAAAAAAATTTTCAGAGGAAGATATTCAAATGGCAAACAGACACATGAAGAAATGCTCAAAATCAATGGCAATAAGAGATATGCAAATCAAAACCTCAATGAGATACCATCTCACTCCAGTAGCAGCAGCAAAGTTTAGCAGGGCAGCAAGTAATAAATGTTGGAGAGGATGCGGCAAGATAGGAACTCTTACATACTGTTGGTGGGATTGTAAAATGGTACAACCATTCTGGAAGCCAGTGTGGCATTTCCTCAGAAAGCTGAACATAGAAATTCCCTATGACCTAGCTATTTCACTGCTTGGAACATACCCTGAGAAAATGAGAGCTGAGGCACAAATGGAGACTTGTACACCAATGTTCATAACAGCGCTATTCACCATTGCAAGCACATGGAAACAGCCTAAATGTCCATCCACAATCAATGGACTGAGAAATTATGAAAAATTCACATGATGGAATACTATGCAGCATGGAGGAGCAATGATTTTGTAAATCACTACCTAACTTGGGAGGTGTGTTCCACACTCAGCACCTGGCTTAGTTTTCACTGCTGATATTGAACTTCTCCAGTGATTCCTTCCACAAGTGTAATAGATCTGATTCCTGTGTGTACCATGGTCTTCACACTTCCTTGCTATGCATCAGAAAGCTGGACAATGACTAAGGGATAATAGAAGAAGAAGAATCGATGCTTTCAAGTTGTGACACTGGAGAAGAATCTTGAACATACCATGGACCGCCAAGAAAACAAATAGGTCTGTCTTGGAGAGGGTGAAAGCAAGTTTCTCCTTGAAGGCTAGGATTTTGAAGTTCCATCTCACATACTTTGGGCATGCAGCCAAGAGGCACCAATCCTTGGAGAAGGACATGATGCTAGGAAGGGTGGAGGGACAGTACAGGAGAGGAAGACCCTGGATGAGATGGATTGATACAGTAGCTAGGGTAGCGGGGGTAGATGTGTCAGAATTAGTGAGACTGGCTCAGGACAGGGCAGGCTTCTGAGCTGCTGTACACAGGTTTGCCGTGGGTCACAGGCAACTCAACAGCACATAACAACAACTTTGGCGGGGCTGAAGAGTATTATGCTAAGTGAACTAACTCAGTCCCATAAGGGCAAATATTGTATAAGACCATTATTGTAGAGATAGAAAGATAACTAGTAGAATGTGTATGAAGATATAAGGTGGGGGTGGGGATGGACAGGATGGGTAATCATGGGGTTGCACAGTTTGATGGTGGGGTGTTAGGGAGGTGGGGGGATCCAATGTGAGGGGAAATATATAAGAACTTTGTAGGTCACATTCCCCTTTTTGGGCCCACAGTTCTGCCTCCCTCTTACTCAGCCTGTCCAAGGTTCTGGACATCCAGACAGCCTCACCTGTGGGCATTAGTTCTATGACCAGCTTGGGGTAGGCGATGTTGGAGCAGCCAATCTCAGCCCCACAGGCCCGCAGGCACTCAGAGGGCACCACACAGCCCACGTCATCTGCAAGAGAGGAAGACTGAGGCAGCACTGCCACACCATGCCTCCCTACACTCAGGACCTGGCCAGTGCCAGGCTGTGGACCTCTCTCTCAGTCAGGCTCCTCTCCTGACTCCTCCTGCCTGCTGACATCCATCACAGATTCCTGCCAGGCTTGAGGGTGCCACTCAAGTGGCCCCATGTAGGCAGGAAGTCCCCACTGGACTCTCCTCTTCAGTCCTAGCCATCCTCCCCACAGGGGCATGAGGCTGAGAGGCCCAAGGTCAGTATTCAGCCTTCACTTGTGTATTGTCATGTCACTTATCCCTCCAGTTGATGAGTCAAGCAGTGCCACTGCCATCCCTTCATGCCCCCACCTGGCCTCCTTCAGATACTACAGCCAGGATGAGAAGGCTTCAGGCCAGTGGTGTTTCTGGCCTCCAGAGAACTTCAAGGCCATGCCACATCCTGACCAGAATTCTGCAGTCACCCAGAATGAACCACACGCAGCTTGTGGTCCAGGCTGTCTTCCATCCCCCAGAAGTACCTCCCATCTGATAGTGCTCTGATTCATCACTGGGCTCCAATACTCTGCCCTCCCTTCCTCCTGCAAACCTCCCACCCACTTCTATCTGGGGCCTTGGCACATGCTGCTTCCCTAGAATCTTTCCCTAGATCCCATGCTTCCTCTGTCACCACACTCCTATCACTTTTCCTCATCCTTTTCCACCCCTAGAATTACTTGTTTATTTCTTACTGTCAGGTCACATGAGGGTAATGTGCTTAATGGTGAGGCACTAAGGAAGTTTCTGGGCTCTGGCCAGAAAATTTAAGTGTACTGCTAAATCAACTGTCAGCCAAGCTTCTTTAATGGGCTGCTAGAGCAGAGCAGATGGCCTCTCTCTGCTTTGGATAGAAGCCCAGGTGCCCTGCCTGTGCCCCAGAAAATAGCACTCACAGACATGGACAAGAACCTGCCCAGCCCTCCACTCCAGATGCAACAAGCACGTGGACACTGTGGCCATCTGGCTTGTGAACCATGCACAAGGCAGACACCAGCATCCTGTAAATAGGATCCCTGTTCACAGTGAGCACTGTGGTGGACAGCAGTGCTCTCCTCCTGAGCACCACTGTGAGAGGTCCCTCTTGACCCTAACTCACTCAGTGGGCAGTCTGAGAGCCTGCTTCCAGCCAGTTGCACCATCCACCCTACTGATATTCCCAAGCTCTAGACTCTAGGATGGTCATCCTGCTCAATGGTCCCAGTGCAGATTGCCCAATAGTGTCCCCATGCTCCTTCCTTCCACCTCCCAACAGTCCCTGAACCCAGCCCCTGGCCCAGGCCCCAACTCATGTCCTCTTTTAAACCAGAGGCCAGCTCCTCACTGGTCCTCTCCCAGCCTCTCCAATCATCCTTCATCTTGCCAGCCTTCAGTCAAAGCTCTGATCAAGTCATACACTGCTCCAGAATCACCTCCCTACCTTCACTGCTGAAGCCTGGCTTCTTGGAGGAAACATCCTTTCCAAAGGCATTCAAGTCCCTTATCTACTGCTCCCAGGCCAGGCATCTACTGATCCAGCACCCAGAAGTCAGCCACATCTTATCTCCATGCCTTGGCAGAGCACTCCCCTCCTGGTGTGCTGCTCCCATTTAAAATGTCCCCTACCCTTGTTTACCTCCTATTTCAAGGCCCAATGCAAAGGACTTGTCCTGGGAAGTGTTCTCCAACTCCCCCACACCCCAGGCAGCAGAAGCTTCCTGGCTAGGAGGACTGAATCACACCTGTTTGTTTACATATTCTACCACCCCATAAGATGTGGAGCTCCCCAAGGGCAGACAGTGGGTTTGAATCATCTCAGTCTAGTATCACCCAGCCCTGGAGGGAACAATGCATCGATCGATATTTTCTGAACAAATGAAATCAGTTGAGTGAATTGTGCTGGAGGTAAGGATGGGAGGAAAGAAGAAAAGAAAGGATCCAGAAAGCACCAGTAACCTTTTGATCTAGCTGCTCCACCTGATCACTTCCACTCCCATCACTTTGGGGAAGTTTTCCTCTTTATTTTATTAATATTTTAATCACTCGTTTATATTGTATTTCATGCATGTGCATTACAATCCACACAGTCCTTCATTTACATTGTATTTTATTCATTTATATTGTGGAGGGTTTTTTCCTCCCTTACAATCACCCCACCAACAACTTGTTAGGTCCAGACAGGTACACGGGGGGGAAATGAAGAATTTAAAGAATACACACGTCAATAAGAAGAGTGAACAGCCTCTCCCACCTGGCCGAACTAATGGATGAACCATAAATCACAACGGAATGTCCCTCCCTTCCCTTCCCTTCCTGAAGACCCTGTTATAAAAACCCTCCTCAATATGCTCAAAGCGTGACTTCCTCCTGCATCTTCAGAACAAGGAACCTCACCCAGGAGCTCCCCTAATAAAGCTGCTTTTAAGCTTTCTTTCTTGTTCTCTGATCTCTTTCTTAAGTCTGTAGCCTAACATCTGTTGCACAAAACCCAGGAGGAGAGTTAAAGTGTGCTGCACCCTCATCCTACTTCAGAGTGGGCATGGTGCCCCCTTACTCTCTCTTGAACCTACCAGCCCACACAGTGTTAAGACATTTGAATGGTAACATAATGTTCCACTTCTCTCCTCTTGTCCTGTTCTGTGTATGGCTCCTGACTGGATAATCTCTACCCCTTTTGTTCTTCTGATTTCTGTATTTTCATCCCACCTCCTTTTTCCTGGAGACCACTATAGCTAGAGGCATTCTAGTGTCCATTCTAGCCTTCCAGTCCAGGCATTCTGGACTTTCTTGGGATTCAGGTCTGTCCACACTGGTCTCCTGTGTGCACATATCCAAAAACCACAGGCCTGCATCAGGAGCCCACCCAAGAAGCACCAGGCACACATTCTATGGATTGCCAAGAAAATAAACTGGTTTGTCCTAGAGAGGGTTGTTCCTTGGAGGCAAGGATTTTGAAGCTCTGTCTGACATACTTTGGGCAGCATGTTGCCAGATGGGACCAGTCCTTAGAGAAGAACATCATGCCTGGAATGGTGGAGGGTCAGCACAGGAGAGGAAGACGTTGGATAAGATGGATTGACACAGGATTTGCAGTAAGGGCGTAAGTGTGTCAGAGACAATGAGATTGGCTCCAGATAGGAAAGAGTTCAGACCTATAGGCATAGGGTTGCTATGAGTCACCATCAACTTGACGGCACATAAAAATAACATCAAACCAGGACTCTGAGGAAACAAGCACATCCCTTTTGCTGAAGGATTCTCTGTTCAACTTGGAAACTTTGAGCATCCTGCATCCATAAGCATTGTCCAGTCCAGAGTAAGCCATTAGGTTTCAGCAATCAACCCTAGTTCACAGCCTGGATCATCTGGTTGGGTTTTGGTTAACTCATCCCAGTCATTTGTGGCTCGCTTTAAATGGATATCAGCTGCAAGCTCAGGAGTTCACACTTCTCCCTGCATCTCAGATCTCTTGATCTCTTCTCTCAGCCTTTGCCCCAACATGGGGCCATGTCCAGTAAACAGGTGAAGGGTTCCCACGACTTCCTGCTCCTCAAGCCAACAACCCTTCCCTACTCATCCATGCAGCTGTGCATGCTATGTGAGCAATGCTGAAGGAACATGTCCAAGCTCAGCCTGTTTCTCCATTGTTGTATTCTTCCCTCTCAGTTTTGCAAATGAAGAAATTCAGAACAAGAAAGGGCATAGCTGGGCCAGGACACAGCAGGGGGCACTGTGGCAATACTTGGAGGCCACTAGGATCCAGCAATCAGAGACCTTTAGGCCTAAACAGGCCACCTGTGTGGCTCTGCCCTCCTTGGAGGGACAGTACATAATGACACAGAATGCCTGACCCAGTGGATACTGCTCCAATTTCTATTCAGCCCACTTCAGGGCCTTGGCACTACTGGCCACTGTCAGGTTGTATGAACAAGAAGGAACAGCCTCTCCTCCTTTAATGCCAGGGAACTGACCAAGATTTTTCTAGTTTTGCCAACGCATTGGCGTCTACAGCCCTGCCCGAACTCCTGCCCTGGCTTCCACTTTCCCATCAGCACCCTCAACCAGGTGAGTACATCCAGAATTGGAGGCTATCTTTGTCCAAGGTCCTTTCGGCCCATATGCTTAATGGGTGGCCATTATGCTTGGCTATAGGATGAAACTATTCCATCCCCTCACTGCCCACCTTCTGCTTTCTGTCCTGTCTTGCCAGCTAGCAGATGGAAAGAACTCTGAACCATGCTGCCCACACTATCCACCCATGCTCCTAACTCTCCTTCAGCACTCCATCCCCAGCAGGAGAAATCACAGGATCCACAAGGTGGTGCCATGGAGTCACTTGCGACTCATAGCGACCTTATGTATAACAGCTCTAACCCTGCCTCTATCCAGCCAACCTTACTGTCCCTCACACTCCTACTCTCATAACTGCAATCACTGAATCAATCCATCTCATTGAGGGTCTTCCTCTCTTGCACTGTCCCTCCACTATCCCAAGCATGATGTCTCTCTCCAAGGACTGGTCTCTCCTTGCAACATGCTCAAATTATGTCAGACGGAGCTTCAGAATCCTTGCTTCCAAGGAGAACCCTGGTTTCACCTTCTCCAGAGCAAACCTGCTTGTTCTAGTTGTCCATGGTATATTCAATATTCCAGCACCACAGCTCAAGGGCATCAATTTTCCTTCTATCATCCTTAGTCATTGTCCATCTCTTGATGCATAGCAAATAAGTGCAAAAACCATGACCTGGATAAGGCACAATTTAGTCTCCAGACTGACATCCTTGCTCTTCAGTACTCTGGAGAGGTCTCTGACAGCAGATTTTCCCAATGCAATTAATCTTTTTCTTTCCTGGCTGCTGGTATTGATTGTGGAGCCAAGCAAACTGAAGTTGTTGACAATCTCAATCTCTTCACCATGTAGCTGTCAATCAGCCCAGTGGTGAGAATCTTTGTTTTCTTGATGCTGAGCTTCAATCCATATTGAAGGCTGCAGTCTTTGACCTTCTGCAGCAAGTGCTTTAGGTCCTCCTCAGTTTCAGCAAGCAAGGTGTGTCATCTGTGTAATGCAGGTTATTTATGAGTCCTCCTCCAATCCTGATGCCACATTCCTCCTCATAGAGCCCAGCCTCCCAGATGATCTGTTCCCCATATAGATTGAAAAGGTATGGGGATAGGATACACACTTGTGTACACACTTCTCAATTTTGAACCATGCAATGTTTCCTTGTTCTGTTTTGACGACTGCCTCCTGGTCCAAGTATAGGTTTCCCATAAGCACAATCAAGTGTTCTGGGATTCCCATTCTTCCCAGAGTCAGCCACAGTTTGTTGTGATCCACACAGTGAAATTCCTTTGCCTAGTCAATGAAACACAGATAGAGATTCCTCTGGTGATCCCTGTTTTCAACCAAAATCCATCTAACATTAGCTATAATATCCCTAGTACCATGGACTCTTCTAAACCCAGCCTGCTGACTGTAAAGGGGAAGGTCAGAGGTCTGAGCCCACCAGGTGCTCCATAGGAGGAAGATGCCTCCTCCTGTAAAGAGTTTCAGCCTAGGAAATCTAACAGAGGCTCACCAAGAGTCCAAAGCAACTAAATGGCAACAGGTTTGATCTGTAGTACCAGTACCATTCCTCTGGTAAGTCTTCTTCTTGGATTGGGTACCACTTGGACCGCTCTATGCTGTTCCCCTCTCTGCCCACCTTGCCTGAACTCCCTTCTGCCCCTCACAAACACAATGGGACTTCATGAGCCTATGATATATCTGGGCTGCAAAAGCCCCATGTCTATCTTACCTTCCCCATAAAACATGACTGTGACACAGGACAAGACTTTGGTGCCGGCAGGCAGGCCACCTTCTGTCACTGCTTGACCAATTGAAGATCTTCTCCCAAGGAGGCCACTGGATACACTGCTTCAGACAGTTGGGTGCCCCCAACTCCCTAACCAGGCCTGATTCATCCCTGAGAGACAGCCCAGGCACCTCAGTCAAGAACGCATTCCCAGTGCCCAGCTGCGTGATCTGGGTGAATATATAAGTTCTCTGAAGGGAGTTGGACTGCTAACCCAAAGGTGGCACCTCCACCAGCTGTTCTGAGAGAAGGATGGGAAATCTCCCACACACAATGAACTGCTTCAGAAACCCATTGGAGGGTCAACAGTGGGTCAGTTCCCACTCTAGGACAATGAGTTTCTGGAGTTTTTTAGAAAAAAGAGCCCTGGTGGTGCAGTGGTAAAAAAACATTCAGTGATTAAAGAATTTTTCCGCAGGATAAAAAAGAGGTGTTTGCCTTGGAAATGCTACGGACACTACTCAGTCCTACACATCACAGGGTCGGAATCAACTTCAGGGCAGGGAGTTGGTTTTGTAGAAATGCTTCTGGGGACACTTATATGCAAAACAATAAATAAACTGTAACTTAAACTTCACACCTTATACAAAAAGGAATTAAAGATGAGCAAAAGATCTAAATATAAACTATCAAACATTTAGGAAAAAAATTCTTCAGGGCTTAGTAGTAGGCAAAGGGTTCTCAGGTTTGACATCAAAACACAGTCCATAAATAGAAGGGGAAACAATTATGTTAGATCTAAAAAATATGTAAAAAAAAAAGCATGTTCTTCACAAGAACCTGTAAAGAGGAGGAAAAAACAAGCCATAGATTGGAAGAAAATATTTGCTCACTACATCTACATATACAACTGGTGTGATTACTGAAGTCAGATGTAGCTTGTCTGAAATTGGAGAATACCAGAAAAATGTTTACTTGTGTTTTATCAACTATGCAAAAGCATTAGACTGTGTGTATCGTAATAAAGGGATCTCTGGGGTAGTGTCCATGGAGAGTGTTGTTGCTAACCACATTTAGCGTATGGAATCTACCAATAGCTACATAGAAGAAAGATGGACAATTTCCTCTGTGATTTACAGGTTCAGAAAACTCACTGGAGACATGAGCAGTTCTGGCTGGACAGCAATGAGTTGGGTTGTTTTAGTTTGAGATGCATCATAATAAATTATGGATAACACTGAGAAAAGTGGAAATTCCAGAACACCTGTGAATAGACCAAGAAGCAGTTGTTTAAAAGGAACAAAGGGCTGCATGGCTTAATATCAGGAAAGACGTTTATCAGGGTTGTATCCTTTCTCTATACCTATTGCTAAGCAAATCATTCAAGAAGCTGGACTACATAAAGAAGAATATAGCATCAGCATTGGAGGAAGATTCATCAACAATCAACACTATGTAGATGAGACAATCTTGCTGACAGAAAATGAAGAAGACGACTTACTGTAGAAGAGCAAAGACTGCAGCCTTCAATATGGACTACACTTCAAAATCAAGAAAACAAAAACCCTCACACAATTGGACTATCAAGATATATATATAGAGAAAAGGTTGAAGTTGTCAAGGATTTAATTTTACTTGGTTCCACAACTGACACCCATGGTAGCAGTCAAAAAATCAAAAGATGAGTTGCATTAGGAGAATCTACATCAAGGACCTCTTTAAAGTGCTAGAGAACAAGGATGTCAGTTTGAAGATTAAGGTATAACTGGCCCAAGCCATGATATTTTTAGTTGCTTCATATTCATGTAAAAGTTAGACCATGAATAAGGAGATCAAAGTAGAACTGATGTCATTGAATTTTGGTACTGATAAAGAGTACTGAATAGCTGACTGCCAAAAGAATAAAATCCATCTTAAGAAGTCCAACCAGGTGCTTCTTGGAGGAAAAGCTGGTTAAACTTCATCTCACATGTTTTGGGCATGTATTCAGAAGGCACCAGTTCTTGGAAAAGGACAAAGGAACAGCATTGATGACAGAGAGGAAGAACCCCCACCCCCTACAACATGGATTGATAAAGTGACTGCAACAGTGGATTTCTGGTAAAGATTCTGACTATGGTGCAACATAGGGCAAAGTTCCTACCCCTTGTTCATAGGACCATTGTGAGTCATAGTCAATATGACAGCACCTATCAGCAACAATAAATCCTTGGTTTCTTGGCTTTAATCTTTATGAAAAGTAGTTCTGGTGGCATAGTGCATTGTTTGTTCCACTGCTAAGCAAAAATTCAGCAGTTTAAATCCATCAAATGAAGAAATGTGTACAGCCTCCTTCCTTTAAGATTTAAGATTCCTGATGAAGGGACACCATGAGTTGGAACAGTGAGCTTGGTTTTTAATCATTGAGGACACAAACCATCAGATCTTTGGGTTGTTGTTGTTGTTATGTGCCATTGAGTTACCTGCAACTTATAGAGACCCTAAGTAAAACTGCTCTGAACCTTGTCCTGCCCTGAGGCAGTCTCACTGACTCTGACACACCTAATCCCATTGTCCCAGCTACTGTGTCAATCCATTTCATCTGGAGTCTTCCTCTTCTGCACTGTCCCTCCACCCAAGCTTAATGTCCTTCTCCAAGGACTGATCCCTTCTGGCCATGTGCCCAAAGTATGTAAGATGGAGCTTCAATATACTTGTATCCAAGGAGAAACTTGGTTTCACCCTCTCCAAGACAGACCTATTTGTTTTCTTGGTGGTTCAATATTCTATTCCAGATCCACAGCTCAAAGGCATGAACTCTTCTTCTGTCTTCCTTAGTTATTGTCCAGCTCTCTGATGCACAGCAAGTAACTGCAAAGACCATAGCCTGGATCAGACACACCTTGGTCTCTAGACTGACATCATTGCTCTTCAGTATTCTGGAGAAGTCTCTGAGAGCAGATTTTCCAAGTGCAATTTGTCTTTTGATTTCCTGGCTGCTGGTACCAATGTTGATTGTGTTGACTGAGTGCTGATTGTGCAACCAAGCAAACCAAAGCTGTTAACAACCTCAATCTCTTCTTCCTCCCTCATGGTGCTACTAATTGGCCCAGAGGTGAGAATCTCTGACTTCTTGAGGTCAAGCTTCACTCCATATTGAAGACTACAATCCTTGACCTTCTGTAGCAAATGCCTCAAGTCCTCCTCAGTTTTGACAAGCAAGGTTGTGTCATCTGCATAATGCAGGTTGTTGATGAGTATTCCTCCAATCTTGATCTGATGCTACATTCTTCTTCACAGAATCTAGTCTTCTTATTTGTTCAACATACAGATTGAATCCATAAGGAAAAAGGACAAAACCTTGACTCACGTCTTTCACTGAGTACAGTCTAATAAAAAATATTTTAGGTTAGTAAGAGCTTGGGTGGACTAGTGGATAAGGAGTTGTGTTTCCAACTCAAAGGTAGGGAGTTCAAATTCACCAGCAACTCTAAAGAAGAAAGATGAGTAGTCTCCTGTGTACATTATGGCCTCAGAAAACTGGCTGGAGATCAGTTATGAGTCTATACTAACTCAACAACAAGTTGAATGGATTTAGGTTAATAGTTGAGTACAAACCATTCACATCCCTGAAGGACCTCCAAAAGCAAGAAAAAAGGAACAAATATACAACAACCTAGATATATTTACACAGAATTAAGTCTAGTAAAAAAAGGCCATTTCAGAAGGTTGTGGTTAGCTGCCATTTTGTGAGCCCAGCTTCATAGCAACTCCTCCCACAATGGAATGGGGCCATAAGGACGTGACACCTATGGCTCTCAGAATTAGATTTCCAGGCCTGTATCCTTAGTTTGAAAGCTTTTCTGAAACCTTTTTAGCATCATAACAACAAGGCAAGCATCCACTGACTAATGAGTAGTTGCTGCACATGAGATGCACTAGCTGGGAGTCGAACCCAAGTGTCCTGCACAGAAGGTAAGAATTTTACCACTGTATCCCATGATCTTATTATTCTGTTAAGTTATATACTGCAGGATCCATTTTATAGAAGAGTCTTAAAATTATAGAGATGGAGAACAGATTGGCCATTTGCAGAGGTTAGGAATAGTGAAGGGGGAGATATACAAAAGAGGTCATAGTGGTTTGGAAGGATTGTGTATCTTGATAGCGATAGTGGTGACACAAAAACACAATATAACAGCATAGCTCCACACACAAGTGTGTAAACTGGTGCCATCTAAACAAGCTTTGCAGGCTGTACTTCTGTCAAGTCAAGGAAGACCTTACCACTGGGAGAGACTGTTTGGTAATTTTCTATGAATCTATAATTATTGGCCTGTAACTGCAGATGTCAGCAACCTAGAGACCTTCCAGTGGTAAGTACAAAAGAAAAACCGAGACTGATGAGGATCTTGTTGTGGATGGCAAAACAGGGTATGCCTCTCAGCCTGTGCTCCCTCTACGCGATCTGCTCCCCTTAATGTCGGTGGCCGGGTCAGGATGCATGGGAGGACCTTGGAGCCGCTGGGAACACTTGGGAGCTACTGGCTTGAAACTTAAGCGGTAAGTTGATGGGGCCACAGAGGTGTCAGGCCAGAGAGGAAAGTCAGGGCTCAGGGTAGGAGGAGTGAGAGAGGGACTGGAGGCTTCTGCGCAGGTGGAAAGTGGGAGCCATCCAACTTGTTCAATCTTGGAAGTTCCTCAGACAGTGTCCTCTCCTCACCTCTCCCCTGCCCAGGTAGGAGGGGCTGGTCGGGTCCCTGGCTGAGGCACCTGAAGAAAGGTGGATGCCACTTGTCAGGTGAGACTCAATGCGCTTTGCTGTTCCCATTCCGACAGCCAATCTTCAGATGTGGCCCCGACAAACCCTATAAGAAAGATCCCCTCCTGGGACGCGGAGCCTCCCTCAAATGCTCACCAATCCCTGCTGACGTCGTTCAGCACAGGCCTTGTGCTGCCCTCACCTGGGAGTTTAGGCCTTTGGATCCCAATCCTGCCTCCACAAGGGTCACCAGAGGAGCAGGGGTGTGACCTGGGGCAGAACTCTCCCTCTGACTACAGAGCTCCTCGCTCTTGCCTTTGGCCCCAGAGCTGCTCAGAATTCGGGTACTGGCGTGGGGACCCGGTGAATCAGCTTCCGGCCACACCCAGCGACACGTGACCACACCTGAGTCACCCCGCCTCTGCACTCAGTCGCCACCCTTCCCCACGTGAGAGAGCCCGTCCTGGACGCCGCCCCGCCCACCCCAGGTGAGCCAGCCCAACCTCGCGGTGACCTGGCTCCTACCTCTCTTCCGGCATGGAGCGGCCGAACCAGAGTGGCTCTTGAGAACCCAGAGGCTGTGTGCCCTGTGCTCATGACGACCCCTCGGCTCCCAACCACCAGCTTCAGGAGCTTCCCTCAAGCCGGAGCCTGACCTGGCCCCGCCTAAAGTCGCTGGGGTTCAGGGTGCTCCCGGGGAGTCACCGCCCCGGCCAGACTGCCCCGCCCCGCCGCGCCCCGTCCCCGCCGTCTCACCTGGTGCGCGGGCGGCGGACTAAGGCGCAGACGCGGAGTCTCCCCGCGCCGGACTTCTTGGCACCGGACTTCCCGGACAGCTCGCCTCCGGCCGCGTTACCGTTACCGTTCCCGCCGCAGGGCGCCGGCAGGGCACCATGGCCTTCTCCCAGGTGCAGTGTCTGGACGATGGCCACGTCAACTGGCGCTCGAGCGAGGCGAAGCCCGAGTTTTTCTACAGCGAGGAGCAGCGCCTGGCGCTGGAGGCCCTGGCGGCGCGCGGCCCCAACGCCTTCTACGAGGTGCTCAAGCGGGAAAACATCCGCGACTTCCTCTCGGAGTTAGAACTCCAGCGCATCCTGGAGACCATCGAGGTGTACGACCCCGGATCAGAGGACCTGCGGGGCTCCGGTGGGGCCCAAAGCCCGGAGGAGGCCGGCGAAGGTGAGGGGGCCAGCGGGGCGGACGACGGGGCCCCTAAGGAGACCGAGCCACTGCCTTCGCTGGAGTACTGGCCCCAGAAGTCTGACCGCTCCATCCCCCAGCTGGACCTGGGCTGGCCGGACACCATCGCCTACCGTGGTGTGACGCGCGCCAGCGTCTACATGCAGCCCCCCATCGACGGGCAGGCCCACATCAAAGAGGTGGTGCGCAAGATGATCAGTCAAGCGCAAAAGGTGAGCTCTGGCCAGCGGCCTCAAGGTCACTCGAACCCGCTCACTCGGACCCCAGAGCTGTTACGTGAGCTTCCCCAGAGAAGGGTTCCTTTGCTGCTGTGCACCCCTCGGGTTCTCTGCACAAGGACAAGATGCTTGGGTCCTCTGGAGGTGACTCAAAGGCCCATGCAATGGAGTGAGCTAGGGAGGAATCTCGCTGCCAGGGCAGGAAGCTCTGTGTGGCTTTTCCCCCGCTGACTTGCGGGCTGAAGAGGTGGGGCAGTGGGATGGATGACCAAGGCTCGCCAGGCGTCCTGGCTCAGGTTGGGCTCGTCCCTGGCTGTACCGAGTGGCCAGGAGCTGGTGCATATCTTTCGTGAGCGTTTCTGTGAGCTTTGCGGCAGGAAGGCCTTTGCATCTTAGGACGCGTTGTGCAGGTGGAGTCGGCCCTCAGTGGTGGAGACAGGATGTAGCCAGGTCTTGTTCACCTGGACTGAATTTTGCCCTTAAAAGAAACCTCGATAGTCTGGACCCTTCTCCTTCCCATATCAGGCTGTGAGGAACCCATCACAGAGGCCCAGATGTGGCTATCCTCTGCTGGCACATGATCTGTGCTCACCACTAGCACATCTAAGAAAAGGATTCTATTTTAAAGGGGTATATGATTAGGTATTATTGACACGACAGGAGTCCAGAATGAAGGCTGCACAGTGGAGTGGACTTGGGGGGAGGGATTGTATAACAAAGAATTTTTCTTTTACTTTTCAAAGAGAAGAGTGAATTGGAGGGGTAGGGATGGGCAGGGAGAAAAGTGCAACAATGAATGAATGGAACTCCTAAATCTCTGTAAATTTTCATTAAAATTATTTATTTAAAAAAAAGGATTCTGAAGCCAGATCTGGGCTCAGTAGAGTGGTAGTTGATTGATAATGTCTGCCCTAGCTTTGGGGTCTGGGAGTGAGATATTCCCAGCTGAGCCTCCCAGGTGATGGCCAGGAGAGGAAACAGACCCAGAATTAGGCAGTTACTCTGTGTGGCCCACCCTGCTGGCTGACAGGGCTTCAGGAGAGAAACCACAAACAGGTCAAGAGCAGACAAGGCCGCCATACATAGCTTACATTTCTGAAAAGGCCAAGGCCTTGTCCCAACTTGCTGGCTAACCCAGGTAACTTTGTTGCTTCAGTTTTCTGATCTGCAAAATGGGGATGGTGGAGATAAAAAAGCTTTGTCTTTGAGCTCTTGTCTGGATGGGATCGGGTGACAAGGGTGAGAAGGAAAAAGAGGGAAGGACTGAGATGGATTTCAGGTTATGTAGCCTCCCATACTCCTGCTGACATCAGAATCTCCTGCTTGAGGTCATTGTACCCAGGTAGCTAGGAGGGTTTTCACTCCCATTTGAAATTGAGGCCCTGTGGGGGTCTCTTTCTCCTCCAAATATGCCTTCCCCACCAGTAGTGGGAAGGAGGCTGACACCAGATCCCAGTCTATCATGGGAACAACAGAAGTGTCTAATCTTTCCCAGACAGAAAGACAGGTGGCCTGGCCCAGTGATAGAGCCAGATAGGGGTGCCTGGGGCCAGGTTCACCTTCTGCCTCCCTCACCTCCTCCCACATCCTCTGGCCAGAGCAGAGGCTTAGTCATCCTTTGTAGTCTCTTGGGACCCCTGTAGCCTCATTTGTTCTCTCACAAAAGCCCCACAGAGTTTTTAGTGTCACTTGCCCAAACCATCTAGTCAAGAGAAGTAGCTCCCACATCTGAACACAGGCCTGATGGGAGCCTCTGGCAGGGCCTCCTGCAACCTCCTTGGCAGGTGGGCCCCACTGTGCCTTTCACTCTGAGGAGAATAGAGACTCATGCTCTGCCCTTGACGGGAGTGCTTGTGTGAGATTTGGCAAGCTTGATTGAATGGGGACCAGCTAGTCAGGACACAGGTCATGTAGTTTTGTCTTGCAAGTGAGGCACTGAGGGGAGTGGTATGGGAGCAAGGCCCACAACATTTCCCTGCTGAATCTATCCCAGAGGAATGGTGGGGATATGTGGTGGCTTGTGTGTGTGTGTGTGTGTGTGTGTGTGTGTGTGTGTGTGTGTGTGAAAAGTTAATAATACTAGGTGCTGTTTACCGAGTACTTGGCAGTTTATAATCTCCGGAAGTGTTATCTGCCCCATTTTTCAGAGGTAAAAACTGAGGCCAAACTGGTTAGTCCCTGCCTAAAGGGGGCCCCACTGGCTGCTGGGTAAAGGAGCAGAGAGCAGCCCTTGTTGCCCTTAACCTGGGCTCTTCTGCCTGACCCCACAGGGCAGAGTTCTATGCAGGGCAGGGAGGGCCAGTTGGTCCAGGCTGGCCACTCCTCCTCCCTGGCCCATCTGCTGAGAGCACTCCCAGCCTTACCTCTCTCTTCCAGTTACCTCTCATCTCTTTGCCCCTTTGCTGTCCTCTCTGCTCTTGTCCTTGGAGAATGTCCCCTCCTGAGCCTAGAATTGAGACTGTACTTGTTGAGCCCCCTAATATGAAACTGAGACACTGGACTGGCTGCTGGGGACGAGTCATCCTGCCCACTTGCTCCTCACCCTGCCCACTTGCTCCTCACCCTGCCCTGTGTCAGCATGACAGAAAGGTCCTGGGGCAAGAAAGTGACCCAGCACCCTCAGTCACATCAGCACAGCTGCTAGGAGGGGCTGTGTTCCCATCTGCATTGCACCCATCCCGTAAAGACTTGAACCGTGAGCATGGATATTGGGAGCCCAGAGAGCTAGGTGTTTGTCCTGCCCCCATTCTTCTACAAGCCTTTTCATCCCATCTGTAAAATAAGGCCTCTTCCGCTTTGACACCCTGCTGTTTATGGTACAGACTCCTCTGAGATAGGGACAGGTACGTCCTGGGTCTGATTCTAGCTTTCTGTGTGACCCTGGACACTCAGCTTGACCCTCTGAGCCTCCGTGAGTCCCCGTGGCTCCAGCTCTCTGACACTTTTTGAGCTAAACTACTTCCCGTTTGCTTGCTTTTCAAGTGATGGATGCCTATCCTTAGCCTACCCTATACCTTGCCCTTGCCCACTCCATGAAAGCTCCTAATTTATCTGGAGGGGGGGGAACCTGCTTGGGCATTCTAGCTGCACCCCAGAGGCTGGGCCTGTAGCATCATGTCTGGGAACACTGATCTTGGTCTTGCTATGTGGCTCCTCCGACAGAGAGAGATGAAGTTGGGCTGGAGAGGGGCTGCCTCAGTGGGAACAAAGTAGGTATCTCAGCAGATTGCTATTCTCCCAGAAGCTAAGACCGCCCTTACCACCAAAACATGGTAACATTAGGGTCCCTAGCCATCTCTGGCAGACCTCTTGGTCCAGGTGAGATGCGAAACCCAGACAGCATACCCACATGCAAGCTTGGCACAAGGCCACACAGGAAGCAGCCTGGTGAGCCCACATCTTTCCTGCTCAGCCCCCACCTTCACACACTGAAGCTGTGGTTGGTGACTTGGCTCCGGGAGAATAAAAACAGCTTAATGAGGCATTTATTCTAAGCCAACAACAGCCCAGGTGCTGAGCAAGCACTCTTCTGGCATTGTTGAATCCTCATAACAACTCTATAAAGTGGGTGTTGTCTCTTCTGTATTCATGAGGATACTGAGGCTTGTCAAGGCTCAGAGAGGGTGGATAACTTGCCTGAGGTCACAGTGGTGGGAACTGCTTGAGCCTGAACCAGAACCCAGGTCTATAGGCCCCCTACCTGTTCTTCTGAGCCCTGCCTTCAGTGGTGAATCTGAGTCCTCTCTTCACCGTGGCTGAACACAAGACAATGAGAACATTTTCCTGAGGTCCCTGGTCCCATCAGGCATCCAGACACTGGGGCTAACCACAGAGTACTGCCATGGGAGCCACTGTTTGTCGCTACAGTGCCACCTAGGAACTGTGAGAGAGGTAAAGAGTGTTTCAACTCTGGACAACACCAGATGTGGCCCAGTTGGCTGTCCCAGGCACAAAACCTCAGTGCTGGGCCCACAAGCCTGGGCATGGGATGGGAGTTGCCTGAGCCTGCCTGGCAAGACCGTACCCTGGCCCCAGGCCCTCACCTGTCAGGGTAGGAACCTCAGATAACATCATCCCACCCAACAGTGGCTCCAGCCACAAAGACTTCCTCATTGATGGCATTTACATCTTAGTGGAGGCTTTTAAGCAGCTCCCTGCCAGGGGAATAGCAGCCCTTTTCTACCCAGTGCACACCACCATGACTGGCAGGGGAAGCAGTGAGTCAGGCCTGTTTATATGCTGGCCCTGAGTCGGTTGCGCATCACCTCCAAGAGTTCAGACAGCCCTTCCCAGATGTGGCATTGCAGAAACTCAGGACTGAGCCCCGCTCTGCCATTCATCTAGCTATGACCACTCTGGAAAGTAACAGTGCCTTATTGAGGTAGTGCCTTTCTCACTGCCCAGGTGAAGCTAATGTATGCCTCATAGAACTGTGATGACATAGGAATAGAAAAAGATGAGCATTCAGCATGGCGTCTAACATATAGCTGGTGAGCAGTAATGCCACTTCTCAACCTCCTTTCCTCCCTCCGAATCCTTACTTCTCTCCTAAGAGCATCTCTGAAGAGTGTGGTTGATAAGTGGTGAGGTCAAGCAGGCACTTTATGGAATAGGATAGAGTTAAGATCAAGTGACCCAGGAGCCACAGCTCTGCCTTAGTGTTATCTTGGGACAAATCCCTTTGATGCAGAGGGTTGTTATTTTTCTTTTTTCTTTTTAATGACCTCATAGCTGTCCACAGTGTTTAGACAGGAAGATTTCAGAAACTAACAAAATCTCTTGTCCTGAGATTTCTCATTTTGAAAGTTCCCTGCTAATGCCATTTCCTGACAGGCAGATGATTTCACAGGCTGGCTCCTTGCTTTCAGGCCTGAAAGCTGGGTGGCCCTGGGGCCAGCAGGAAGAGGGAGGGATGCTGTCCTCATGCTTCCTCACAGGTGCAGGACTGGTCACCTTTCCCAAGCTCAGCTCTTTGTCTCAGCAGCAGTTCTGAACAATAGATGAGGCCAGTGCCTATGGGACAGGCTGGAGAGAAGGAGACAGCCCTCCTGGTCATGCACTCTCCTTACCCCAGACACAGCAGCATTTTGGCACTTAAGAGGTGTGAGCTTCTTCTAATTGACCATAATGAGGATTTTTTCTTAAGAAAAATATTTCTTAACAAAGAAATCTCTCTTAAGAAAAAATCCCAAGGAAGGGAGATTTTCACAGAGTCAGTGACTGTTGGAGGGGAAAGGTGTCCAAAGCCAGCATTACTGACAAAGCTGAGAAAACTGAGGCATGGAAGGCAAAAGTACCCTGACTTAAGCCACCCAGGGACTGAGTGTCAGAACTCAAGAGGACATGGAACATTGACTGTCCAGGCAGTGCTGATGGTCCCCTTTCAGTATCCATGATCTGAAAGCAGGGATCTGGGAGCAGTGCATTGGGTCATAGCTAGGTATGTATACACAGGGTCCCCTGCCTGGGACAAGACTCCCTCTCTGAAGTGGGAGTGGTCATTCCTATCCCTCCTTGGTGCCTGGAAAAGGCCAATTGGGTGTCAACACGTTGGCCTAGTTCTCACTCTGGCTTGAGTCAGCATTCCTTACCACATACACTGACTCCTTTCCCATTTACCTACGAGGACAAAACAAGGTTGTCATATAAACTATTCTTCACTCAGGAACAGGTCTTCAGAGGCAGAGCATGGGCAAACTGGTTTGGAGAGTGCCGGAAGCTGGCTGGAAGCATGACCTATGCAGAGCCAGCACTCCAGCACCCATGCCAGGAATCTTAGGAGGCCTCCCTAACGTCTCATGATCATGCCAGCACCTCAGGGATCTGGGGAGAACTCAAGCACTGTAACCAAATCTGTCCCACCCTGCTGGTGGAGGAGGGGTTAGAGGGTGGGAGAGGAGTCTTCTCAGCTCCATCACACTCCAATGCATCCCAGAATGGCAAGGGGAGAGCCAAGCCTGGACCATGGAGTCCAGCAGTCTCTGGAACCTCAGTTCCTCCATCTAGAGTAAGATAGGCAATCTCCTGTGTAATTTGCAGCCTCTGAAAACCCACTGGAGGGTCTCCTATGAGTCAATTTCCACTCAGCTGCAATAAGAGTGATAGTGAGAGATAGAAGGAATGATGAGAATTATAGTACAAATCTGCAGGGAGTAATTTTCTCACATTTGTGTCAGAGAAGGTCTTTGTTTCATCCTTGGGTTTTGAGAGACATTTTCACCAGTATTGACATCTAAATTGACTTTTTCCCCTCCTTTGGTACATTAAAGAGGTTACTCCGTGTCTTCTGGCTCACATTGTTGCAGAAATTTACTGTCATCCTTGCTTCACAGTATGTAATGGTCTTTTCCCCCTCACCCCAGCTAACTCCTTATCTTTTCTTCTCCTCTTCCTACTTTTGCTTCTGTTTTATTACTAGCAATTTGATTGTGTGTCATGTCTTGAAATGACTTTGTTCAATTCTCTTGGGTTTGGAATTCATGGAACTTTTTAGATCTGTGGCTTTATGTTGTTGTTGTTGTTATGTGCATTCGAGTCACCTGTGACTCATAGCAACCCTATATACAACAGCTCTGAAGCCTGTCCTGAGCCAGTCTCACTGACACACCTGCACCCATTATGGCTTTATCATTTTCATCAAATGTAGAAATGTTTTGGCTATTTTTCCTCCCAAATGTTTTTCTGTTCCTCCAACCACCTTCTAAAACACAAGTTATAGAGTTTACCTACATATTGTGTTAGAAGAAGTTGATCCACAGAAAGGGGTTTTTCCCTCTTTGTTTTTATTCTTGTGTGTCCTTTTGTAGTTTTTATTGTTATATTTTCAAGTTTGTTATCCTTCTTTTCTATTGTATTTAACGTGCTATTAATCCCATTCAGAGTAGTGTTCACCTCAAATGTTTTGCTTTTTACTTTTTGAAGATCAGTTTGAGTCTTATAAAAAATATCATCCATAGTTGCTACTAAAAGTTTCTAACACATGGAACACACGTCAGCTGTTTTCATACCCTTACCTATCCGTTCTAACATCTGTAATGAGTTCTGGTTGGTTTTGATTTTTTTTTTCTCATTTGAGTCATATTTTTCTCTTTCTTGATGTGCCTGATAATTTTTTATTGGGTGCCAGACAGTAGTGGATTTTATATTGTGGGATGCTGGAAGTTACTTCTTTTGTTTTCTATTCCCTTCAATATTGGAGTTCTTTGTGCTAAGATGCAATTAAATTACTTGAAAACTATTTAATGCTTTTTAAGCTAGTTTTAGAGCTTTATTAGACAGGACCAGAGCAGACTTTATTCTAAGGTAAAGGTTGATAAACCGTGGACTAAAGGTCAAATTCAGCCTACTGTCTGCTTTTGTGGACAGTGTTTAATTAGAACATACACATTTGTTGATGTATCATCAATGGCTGTTTTCATGCTTTAGCAGCCACGTTGAGTGCATCTGAGACCATGTGACTGATAAAGCCTATACTATTTACTGCTTGGTCCTTCCCAGAAAAAGTTTGCTGACCTTGATCTTGCCTTAGGCAATAACTTCTGAAGAACATATTGCATGCCCTGTGTGTTAGGAGATATCTCCACTCTGGTTGATAGGAATATAAACTATTCCTGGCTCTGTGTGGGCACAAGCAATTGCTCTTCCAGGCTCAGCAGTTTCCTCACATCTTGTGCACATCTGCTTTCACTGCACTTGAAAGGCACCTCTGCCAGTCTCTGAATTCTCTCTGTGGGGCCTCTCTCCTCGCGGGTATGCAATCCTTCCAACTCTCCACGACAAACTCTAAACTCTGTATCCTCAACATAGGGAAATTGCAGCCTCCATCTGGGCTCCACATGCCAGGAGCTCTCTAGGCAGTAAGCTAGGACATAGAGGGTGCATCTTGTTTGTTTTCCCATTTTCAGAGATCTCAAGGAATCTCTACTACTCTGCCTTTTGTCCATTGTCTGAAAACCATTGTTTGATATGTTTTGGTTTTTGGTTGGTTAAAACAAGAGAATAAATTCAGTCTCTCTTTTTCTGTTGTGGCTAAATGTTGAAGTTGTATCCAACATCTTTCTGTGGTCATTATCCCCAAAATTTAAGACCGTTTGCAGAATTCCCTGTGCAGCTCCAATCCTGGGAGCAGCTTCAACAGGTCAGTTACTGCCTTCTCATCAGCCTTTCAGCTGGGATGCTTCCTAGCCTGTCCACTCAAGAGGAATGAGGGAAGGAAATAGCAACTAGTGCTTGCTGAGCACCTACTCTCACAGGTATGTGTTGGTGGGGTGGTATGTGTCTGCTTTCCCTGTCTGCTTCAGAACACCTAGAAATAGATACTTGGTCGACTATGCCTAAGCTACTTCTGAAAATCTCTGTGGTCTGTGAGGTACAAGGCAAGGTAGAGCCATTACAGGATTGTTACTGTCAATGATTGTCATTACAGGCAGGAAATTCCCACCTTTACCTAGAACTCAGGGTTCAGACCTTGGGGAGATGGTACCTCCAGGAATGTAGTCACAAGGAGATAGCTGTGTCAGAACTATGAATGAGAGGAGCCTGAGATGTAACTTCTGAGTTGGGATTTAAAGAATGAGCAGACATTTATCCAGTGGGAATGAAAAGAGGGAAAGCAGCCTGGCCAGAGGACTAGCATGTACATATACCCGGGGACTTGCAGCATCCCAGCTAGAGGAACAGCATGCATAGATAGCAGGGGGCTTGCAGCATCTTAGCCAGAGGAATAGCATGTACAGATAGTGGGGGGCTTGGCGTATCCCAGCTGGAAGAACAGCATGTATAGGTAGCAGGGGGCTTGCAGCATCCCAGCTAGAAAAACAGCATGAACAGATAGCAGGGGACTTGCATTATCCCAGCCAGAGTAACAGCTTGTATGGATACTGGGGGGCTTGGAGCATCCCAGCTGGAAGAACAATATGTATAGATAGTTGGGGGCTTGTAGCATCCCAGCTAGAGGAACAGTATGTACAGATAGCAAGGGAATTGCAGCAGGGTGCTTTAGGGAATGGAGGCCCGTGAGGTGAGAGTCATGGAGAAGAAATTTGCTCCTGAGGCCAGGGCCATCATGATATGGCTCCTTTGTTTTTCAGGCCAGTGGTTTCCACTTCCAGGACCAACCTATGCTTCCCTTCCTCTCTACTGTCTCTGCCCTCCCCTGCCCCTTCTTCAGAAACGTGCTTTACCGGCTGTTGGTTGTTATGTGCCATTGGGACGCTTGCAACTCATAGTAACCCTGTGTACAACAGCTCTGAACCCTGTTCAGTATTGACACACCTACCCCCACTACCCCTGTCACTGAGTAAATCAATCTCTTTCAGGGTCTTCCTCTCCTGCACTGTCCCTCTACCCTCCCAGGCATGATGCTCCTCTCCCAGGACGGATCCCTTCTTGCAACATGCCCAAAGTATGTCATACAGAGCCTCATAATCTTTGCCTCCAAGGAGCAATGTGGTTTCATCCTCTCTCGGATGAACCTGTTGATATTCCTAGCAGTCTATGGGTATATTCAGTATTCTACAGCACCAGAACTCAAAGGCATTAATTCTTCTATCATCCCTATTCATTGTCTAGTTTTCTGATGCATAGCAAGCAATCGCAAAGACCAAGCGCAATATAATTGCCAGGCTGACATTGCTCTTCAGTACCTTGGAGAGGTCTCTGACAGCAGATTTTCCCAGTGCAATTCATCTTTTGATTTCCCAGCTGCTTATACCAAGAGTGTTAATTGTGGAGCCAAGCAAAATAAAGCTGTTAGCAATCTCAGTTTCTTCACCATCCATCATGATACTGCCAATTGGCCCAGTTGTGAGAATCTTTGTTTTCTTGATGTTGAACTTCAGTCCATATAGAAGACTGTCTTTGACCTTCTGCAGAAAATGCCTCAGGTCCTCCTCAGTTTTGGCAAACAAGGTTGTATCAGCTGCACAATGCAGGTTGTTGATTAGTCTTCCTCCAATCCTGATGCCACATTCCTCCTTATAGAGCTCAGCCTCCCAGAAGATCTATTTTGCATTTAGATTGAAAGGGTATGGAGGTTGGCAAAGAACAACAGACGGAATAGATGGCATATCAGTTGACATATTTCAGCAAACATGATGCCCTGGATGCCCTCACCAAGTTGTGCCAAAAAATCTGGAGGACAACCACCTTGCCAACTGACTGGAAGAGATCCATATTTGCTCCCATTCCAAAGAAAGGTAGCCCAATAGAGTGTGGAAATTACTGAACAGTATCATTAATATCACATGCAAAGAAAATTCTGCTGAAAATTATCCAAAAATTACTGGAACAGCACATCAGCAGAGAACTGCCAGAAGTGCAGGCTGGAGGGATATTACAACTAATGTTAAATGGATCTTGGCTACAAGCAGAGAGTACCAGAAGAATGTCTCTCTGTGTTTCATTGACTATGCAAAGGCATTTTAGTATATAAATCACAACAAACCGTGGCTAATTTTGAGAAGAACGGGAATCCCAGAGGCAGTCATCAGAAATCGAGAAGGGTGTATACCAGGGATGTGTCCTATCTCCTGCTTTACCTGTTGTGCTGTTAGGTGCTGTCAAGTCAAGTACGACTCATAGCAACCCTATTAACAAAAGATCTGAATCCAGACCCTATCCTGCACCATCCTCATACTTCCTAACACACAAGAGCCCATTGCAGCAGTCACTGTGTCAGTCCACCAGGTTGAGGTTCTTCCTCTCCTTCGCCAACCCTCTGCCCTTCCTAATATTATGTCCCTATTCAAGGAATAGCATCTCCTAGCAACATGTCCAAAGTATGTAAGATGAAGCCTCATCATGCTTGCCTCCAAAGAGCACTCCATTGCACCCTCTCCACGACATATCTGTTCGTTCTCATGTCCATGCATGGGATGTTCAGTGCACTTCTCCAACACCACAGCTCAAAGGTCTCAATTCTTATTCTGTCATCCTTATTCACTGTCTAGGTCTCGGATGCATAGCTAGTTATCGGAAAGATGCCACCTTCTAAGAACATGCCTTTCATTACAGGAATGTTTCGAGAATACCAGCTGTGCTTGCTGGGGCAGTACAAGCAGGTGCCCAGTAATGCAGGGAAATTGTGGCAAATAGTGCCAGAGGGAAGTGGAAACAGGAGTGGCATCCACTTGCTAAATAACATGCCTTCAGAAACTCAGTGAATTTTGATAAATGTTGATAGTTGTAGAGGGGTTTCAGGCCTTTTGTTCATAGGGTTTCTCGAGAGGGAGGTAGAATCATGGGAGCCAAAGACTTCCTCTCTATGGTGCATGGGCTTGGCCAGTGCTTAGCTGGTCCCGAGGCTATGTTGGGCACCTGAGTATCCATTAGTTGGTCTTCAGAACAGAGTGAGCTGTGGAATATTCTGTTTACCCCGTATTTGATAGATGGAGCAATTGAGGCCAGAGAGACAGGGCAGCTGATTCAAATTCTGGCACTTTAGCTGAAGCCCAGAAACTCTGTCTCTGGGTCCATCTGTTCTGGGCTCAGAGATTGCCACAAAATTGCAGGGAGGACATCACTCTGGCTGACCCACAGCCCCTGCCCTGTGTTTCTATACCAGCAGCAATTTGCATAGGACTTGAGGCAGTGTTTCTAGGAGATGGCAGCCACAGCATGGACATTCGCTCTTTTTGGCCACGCAGATGCCAGAGGTGTTTGTGGAAGAGCCTTGGGCCTGGGCCAGTCTCTGCCAGCCTGAGCCACACTTTCTGCAATGATAACATGGGGTGTTCCTCAGAGCTTGTCCCTGCCTCTAAGATGTTATGGCATTCTGAAGTCATCAGGAGACTGGGGTGGAAGGCTGAGCAAGGCTAGTGCAGGAGCTCAGTCAGAGGCACTCTTAGCCCATGGAAAAGAGGTGAGGACTAGAGGCATAAAGGGAAGTTAGGCTCCATGGGTGGAGCGGGGGTGAAAGGACAAAGGAAGTGCGGCAGCCGAGCCAGGGAGCCTTGTGCGTGTCACCTCCCTGGGAGATGAGCAGAAGAGGTCTCACCTCACTGCAGCCCCAAGCATGGACAGTGTTAGGCAGGTGACCACTCCCCAGCACTATGTCTGCTGGCATCACCACTATCTTGTACTCATCTCCCCCCAGTCTCACAGCAACCCCGATACTTCTACTTGGGGTGAAGCACCAGGGAGTCATTGATGAAACCAAGCCCTTCCTGAGTTCTGTGGTTGCATTTTCAAGGTCTGTGGGACCCACAGGTAGTTTCTAGCCTGACAAAGTGCTAAGGGAAGAGCCAGGCCAGGGCTCCCAGGGGGCAGATGAGGAAACTGGCTCCTGAACTGAGACACTGAACTGAGTGGCTGGAGCTGCCCTCAGCTTCACCACCCCACACAGGCAGGGACTCTGCCCCAGTGACTGACATCACAGTACTAGTCCAGGAAAGACACCCTGTGCACAGTGTCCATGTCTTTGTACAAGGAGGAGGATGTATGCTGGCTTGTACTATCGCTAGCCAAAGGGCCTACATGAGTCTGGTCATATATGGCCAGCTCATGTGACTCTGATTATAGACCAGATCATTTAGGGATCCTTTCTGGGAGATCAGCCCCTTACTACCCACCTCCAGCATCAGCAGTCCAAATACCACTGGGCCCTCTTGCTACTAGTCCTCTTCAAGACTCCTGCCTCAGAGGCAATCAGTCCCCTGCCTCAAAGAGCCATGATAACGGCCTCCAACCCTGTAGGACCACAGCAGTGCCTAGGTTGGGGCTACCTACCTACCAGAGTGTGAGAAGGCATACAGGACCAATGGCATGGTGCTACTGGAGCACATCCTCTTGTGTGAGCACAGAAGAAGTCCCTGTCTGCCTGTACCAGCCCCTGGCCCAGGGAGAGGGAACTGTACCTCAGGGAGAAGCATGCTGGCTGCACCCAGATTCCGCCCATTTACAGAGTCAACGTGTGCCTGCTTAGTGGCTTGTCCAGCTCAAGGGTACTCTGGGATGGTATAATCCCAGAGGAAGATGTCTCTGTCTTAACCCCTTAGAGTCTTGTCATGCCAGCTTGTCTAGGGCTGTTGTGACCTCCTTCGTCACTAGCTCTGACACTGCATAAGTGATTGTGGAGGCTGCTGGCCTGTCCCTCCTTCTACAAGCAATCTCTAATCTCTCCTTGGATGCCTGGAACAGGGAGCTCACTGCCTCTCAAGAGCATCTCTTCAGAGACAGTGAGCAATTTGGAAATCTCTGGGGATCAGAGAACAGGTCCTCCTTTCCTGCCCTGGCTCAGCCCTGCTGTCTCATGCACAAACTCTGCACATGCCCTCTGCCCCAAGGCAGCCCTTCACAAAGGCAAACATTTTGTGCCCGTAGAAGGTAGGAGAATCCTCACCATTCGGTGGGCCAGCAGCACTCCTTGGCAGTCTGAGACAAAGGCTTATCCCAGGGAAGGGGCTGGAGGCCTAAGATTGGGCCAGGTTCTGCTGCATAGCCTTGCAGAGCCTTGGGATATCTAGCTACAAATTGGGACCCCAGTGCTTTGGGAGGCTCAGGGGAGCAAGGTTACGAGGGCACTGTGTCATGATCATTGCTGCCTGTGGCTGGGCCCTTCCTGCACTGGGGGCTCTGGGTCACGTCACCCTGAATGATCCTGCTCAGTGAGCAAGAATGGAGGAACCCCACCCAGGAGTGGGTTTCCATGAGGTGGGGGCTTCAGGTGGGCATTCTGGACAGCTTGGGGACAGCCCATATGGGACACAAACATCTTCCTGTCTCCTTGGCACTCTCATCTGGATCTGTGAAGGCTCACAGTCTAACTGCCTTAGCTCTCTATATAGTCTCTTGTTGAGTACCATCCCGTTGGAGCTGACCCATAACTGCCCCTCCAGTAGAATTTTCAGAGACAATAAATTTCACAGGAAGAGACTGCCCATATTTCTCCTGAGAAGCAGCTAGTGGATTCAAACCATGTGCCTTTAGGTTGGCAGCACAGCGTCTTACCACTAGGCCACCCAAGCTCCCTTCCATAAGGCCTAGAGAACAAGCCTGGTAGAATTTCACCAGACGTTCTCAGACTAGAGCCAAGGCTAGAACAGGTGTGGTAGGCAGCCTAGAGAGCTGGCTGCTGGTTGGGGTTGGCAGCAGGAACACCTGTGGCCAGACTCCAATCCTGCCCTGACACCCTCCCCTCTGCTGCCTGTGGGACAGATGAGTGGTTTGTATCTTAGCTACTATCAAAGAGGTACAGCTTCTGGCTCATCCATGTGCAATGGGATAAACCCATTTCTGGTCTCGAATCTGCCCTGTTAGCATGCTCACGCTCATTGCTTTGGCCACAGCACATTATGCTGTGACTGACTTTGAACCTAGGGTATCATTTTCCAATCTCAGTGCTCTGTTGTGATCCATAAGTGTTTTTTTACTTTTTATATGGACATGGACATCTGCTTCTGAAATTAGGCCACAAAACCTTGTGGTTTTCTGTCTGGTCTATCTTAGGGAACCACTGAATCTGTCCTCCTTGATGACCCTGTTGATATTTGAAATACCAGTACCATATCTTCCAGTCTCAAACCTGAACCACCATAGTATAGCAGCATTTCTTGAGCCCCCACAGTGCCACAGCATCCCCTGAACCCATACAGTACCACACAGCCCCCTGAGCCCCCACAGTATCACACAGCAGTCCCTTGAACCCTCACAGTACCACAAAGTCCCCTGAGCCACCACCGTACAGCAGTGCCATCTGAGCCGCAACAGTACCACAGCATCTCCTGAGCCATCAGAGTACCACACAGTCCCCTGAATCACAAAAGGTCCACAGCGTCCCCTGTGATTTCACAGTATGGCAGTGTCCCCTGAGCCCCCACAAACCGTATAACAGAATTGGATTGACAGGACCTGCTGGACACTAGCCTTTCCCAGCCTCTTGCCAGCCTCTCCAAGTAGCAGTGGGCATGCAGGTACACACATGCTGGCTACAAGCCCGGGGCCAGGCCCACCCCTGTACTGACTACTCGCCCTTGCTGTGTCCTTACACCCATATGGACACTGTAGTCAGCTGTGCTGGCCTACAATTGTGGCTGGGGCCTCTGGACCTCTGAGTCCCCACCCTGAGTCAGGATTTGCAGTGGACCTCACCTGTGGTGATGTGACAGACCTGGTCAGATGGCAACAGTGACACTAGCTCATTCTGGCTCTGCCCAGATATAGGAAGGAGGCCAAGGGGCTGCACCCTCCCTGCCAGCTGGTTTTCCCAGTCTTTGCTCTAGCTGCCTTGGGCTCTCTCACCTCAGGCCAGCTGAGCTTTCTTTCCTGTGGTTTTGGCTCACATATTATTTCTCCCTATTGCCGACCACTACAGAAGCTAGTATATGCCATAAGAGCCTAGGCCTCCCAAGTGGAACCTGGACCTGAAATGCCAGGCTAAGGCTGTCCTGTCCCATGCATGGTCTGGTCCTGAGGCTGCTGTGAGCAGATGGATGGCAGTGTGTCCACTCCCAGCTTCTAACAAGCATGCCCTCTCTCCTGCTCCAGGTGATTGCTGTGGTCATGGACATGTTCACCGACGTGGACATCTTCAAGGACTTGCTGGATGCTGGCTTCAAGAGGAAGGTGGCTGTGTACATCATCATAGATGAGAGCAGCATCAAGTACTTCCTGCACATGTGTGAGCGTGCCTGCATGCATTCAGGGCATCTCAAGGTAAGCGAGCACAGGGCCATTCGGCTGTCCTGATGGATTGGAGCCCATACCAGGTGCAGCACCCAGCCATCCCACCCCAAGGGATGGGACACTCATTCCCTGCAATGGCCAAAGGCTCAGTCAATGCTGGCAGAGTGCCAGGCAGCTGTGAGACCGCATGCCTGTGCTATTTTGTGTTCTTCTGAACTGGCCCTGCCTTAGCTTGCACACTTCCAGCAACAGGGTGCTCAGGATCTCGCAGGCACACAGCCAACTCCTGCTGGGATGAAACTGAAATTCACCTCTTTAAACTGTCTACCCACTGGCTTTACATGTGGCTCAAACAGAGGCAGTGCCCACAGCGGGAGCCAGGAATGGCTTCCATGATGGTGTTGAGTTGGGTTCAGCAAAAACAGAAGTGACCTCCTGTGTCCCCACTGGGAATCAAAGTCTGTAGGAGGGACAGGCCTTGCCCCCATCACTGCCTGGCTTAGTGACCATCACGTCGTCCCTGGACTACAGGGACACATGAGATGGTGCTGCCAGTCTGTTCTACTCAAAGCTTGGCTGGGGAAGCCCCCAGTCCACACAGCCACTGCTTGACAGGCACAGTGTGCAGGTCGGAAGAGTGTAGGCCAGCCTACACTATTAGAGATAATCTTGCACAGCATCTGCCATCCTAGGTCCATCCTAGGTGCATTAGGTTTGTCCTAGGCTTAACTCATTTAATCTGCAACACTTAGTGGACTGTGGCAGCCTTTCCATGCTGACAGGTGAAGCAGTGGACACACCTGCCCAGAGCATGTCTGCTGTACCCAACAGATGAAAGGCAAGGAGCCAGCGTCAGAGCATTAAGATCTGACCAGTAGCATTCCTTAGAGTTTCAGCTCAGGATCCAAACACCCAGGAAGAAGGGACGGGCTGATTAATAAGGGGCCAGGCTCCCATGCTTGTTGGCTTCTGCCAAGAATACCATCCCTCCAACTCAGTTGAGTCCTTTAAAGTAGGGTGTGAGCTCCCTGGGCAAACCTGTGGCTGTATGTATGTTTCATGTGGTCCCATGGACACGCTGACCCCAAACCCCACATGCCACCTAGCCCAGCAGGGTAGTTAGTGAGCACCAAGTGAGATGCTTCCGTAGCTTCCAGCTGGGCATGCAGAACACATCTTCTCAAACATCAGCAAGGTAAGGCTTGTGGGAACATGCCAGAGACCCCAGGCCACTCTGTCCAGCCCTTTCCAGGCTCCATGGAAATCCTACTGCTGCCCTCACACTGTATATAGCTTTTGCCAAGCCAGATTCTGTACCCACCCCCTCAGCTACCTCCTCTGGCCCTGCCATATCTAGTATATGGAAGGGACTTACTGGTAGGGAATGGTAGGAAACTTCCCTGTCCTCATGTTGTACCCCAGGCCCTTAGCACAGCCACCCTAGTTGCATCTCTTCTGTTCTCTGATCTCTAAGGAAGTGGAGGAAGCCTAGGGTTGAGGTGAGCCAAAGACATGAAACTGTCAGCATCCTGCAAGGCCAGGCCCCCTCCCTGCCTCTCCTCACCCCCATCCCCACCCCTGCCTGTGTCCACAGAGCCCAGCAGCTCAGCCTGGAACGCCTGAGCCAGCAGGGTCCTTGAGGCTGCTCCAACAAGGTTCCTGCACATAAGTGTGGAAACTGGAGTCCAAGGGTGGTGACTTGCCCAGAAATTCTGTCAAGTCAGAGTTTGACCTGTGAGCCAGAATCAAGAACTTGGCAGGTACAAGAAGAGCACAAAACATGGGTGCCCGCTATGCCACTTGCTTGCATGTGCCAGCCTAGATGGCACTGCCACATCTCTGAGAATCAGTATGATGCCTCAAAGGGCAGCTTGAGGGTGAACTGAAAAGAGAGGACAGCTGTAAGAGGCTGCTGCTGGCCAGAGCAAAGCCCAAGGCCCTAGGAGTAAAGGCTAGGCAGCTGGGTGTGTGTGGTGGTCCTTCAGCACCAGGAGAGGGCACATTGGCATCTGCCTGCACCCACCTCACCCTACTTGCCTGCTCTGGGGATAGTGGCCTGGCAGAAGGCACTTATGCTTCATCTTGTAGGGACCAGGCCAGCCCTAGTCATGGGAAAGTCTGACCCTGGATTCCTCATTCTCGCCCGGCCTTCTGCTGCTTTGAGCCTTGCCAGCAGCTCCTGTAGGCCCCGCCCAGCAAGGAGGCTCCTGTGGACGGACCTCCCTTCCCTCTGGCTAGCTCGGCCTAGACCTGTCTCTGGAGCACTTCCTCACTAATCCTAAAGCCACCAGTGTCCTGCCTGGCTCTGCACTGACCTGCCCTGGCTCCTGTGGACCCAGGCACAGAGCTACACACGTGAGCCACTTAGGGCCACAGGGCCTCATGCTGGGGTCTCATGTGTCCACCCAGCTCTGTACAGTGGGAAGTGGGTGGCAGATTGCTGTGGAAAGGGAGTCCATATGTGATGTGCACTTAGAAATGCCTCCCCCACCACCTCTTTGACTGGGGAACACAGCTGTTCCCAGGAGACCCTAGCCCAGGCTCTGAGGGTGCACTGCATTTTAGCAAGGGGCCCCTAGCCTACCAGAAGCTCTTAACCTATACCCTAGCCACCTCCTTCCACCCTATCACATTCTGGAAAACCTGCTTCCTGGTCACCAGGTGAGGTGGGCTATGCATGCCAAAATCCCAGTTGTCCTGGCACCCCAGCCCAGTGAGAACATGGGAGCTACTTCTGGTTTACAAGTGTGGAAGCAGGCCCTGGGCTTGCTGTGCTTTCTACAGCTTGCAGGGCTGAGCAATGCTGAGGCTGGCCCTGAGTTTGGAGGGAGCTGGTAACCCTCCAACCTAACAGCTCAGGATGGGTCCAATGCTTTTAGATGCCTGATCAGCCTGAAAAATGAACTAGTTTTATGAACTAGCAACCAAATTAGAAAAACCAGCAGTGGCCACTTGGTACAGGCCAGACCCATTTCAAATGTCCCATCCCCCTGACAGCAGAGCACGCATCAGTGAGGGCACAAGGACCCATCTCACGAAGTGGCTACCCCAGCCCTTCCTCATACCCGGGGCTCCCTGGTCCTAACCTAGCCCTAGGCCTGTGGATACCAGCTGTAATGTCTGTCTAGGCACATGTCTAGGGACAGAGCTACAACTGGGAAGGTGCTGTTGATTCTAGTGGTCAGAGACTAGAGGCTGCTGCTGACAGTGCACAGGTCAGCCCTACCAGTAAGAATGGTCTAGGGTGATGGTCAGCTCAGCTAAAGCTGAACAACCCCATTCAGGAGAGGAAGCAGGTCCTTCCAGAACAGCCACATGTCCCCACTTGGGGCCAGAAGTGGCCCACAAAGGGCCTCACAGCAGTCTGGGACAGAGGTGCAGCCACCACCCTCTACTTCAAGGACTGAGGGCAGACGGACCTGTACATGAACAGCCTACCCAGGAGAAATAATCCACCCACTGGCTTGGGCTCTGTTCACTCCACACCCAGCTGCCCTCCCCTGGTTACCAGGCATCTCACTCCCCACCCTTCCATCAAAAGTGCCGGCAAGCTCCACAGAGGGCAGGGAGTGACCCAGACTTGGCCTTTGGACCTAGCATCAGCCCCTCCCTCAAGCCAAACCCCACTGGGATCCCTAAGTTGTGGCTGGAAGTTGAGGCACCCCAATGCCATGTGTCCTAGGTATGTCTGCCATCTGTTCTCGTCCACATCTTTCCCTCTATGAGCCTCCTGTGCAGGTCACCTGCATGTCCACAGTCTGTCACTCACAATAATGGAACCACCAGTGAGCCCAGCAACTTCTTGGACCCTCACTTATCAAGTCTTCCTGTCCCCCTGATCCAAGAAGAGACAAGAATGCTGAAGCGTGGATAGGCTGGTTATTGGACCCCTGACTCCCAGTCTGGCCCAGCGCCCCTGCAGAGTACAAGCCTGTGTACTGGTGGCCTCAGCCCAGGATGGAGGGTTGGTCAGTGCCATGTGAGTACAGGCACCTGGAGGTCTGCTGGGTGCCTGTAGGCCATGAGGCAGAGGCTGAGCAGACTCTGTGCCTAGCCAGTTTCTCCACCCACCCATCTCGCCCTTCCCTTCTCATGTGCATGCCAGGGACCCTCTCCACTGCCTCTCTCCCCATCCTCCCCCTCCAAATCTGTTTGCCCTACAGAGATGTTTTGAGAACTGCAAGACAATGCTGCTCTGTGGCAAATCCACCTCTGCTCACAGAGCTCAGGCTCCAGGAACATTACCTCATGCTGGCCAGCCCCTCTCCCAAGAACAAGCCTGGAAGCAGTCGTGGGGGATGGGTCTTTCGCAAGCCTCTACCTGCTGCTGGGCCTCACAGCTGGATGGGCCTTTGAAGTTAAGATCTGCTGCTACTCAGTGTACAGACAGAGAAACTGAGGCTGCAGAGGGCCTTCAGAGGCCCTTATACATGAGCCTCATGGAGGAGCAGGCCCTAGTGACAGACAGGAGCTTGTGTCCATCTACTCTCTGTCCCCAGCAGCATGCTACCAGCTGGGGTGCAGAGTCACAAGTGCTAATTACCCTGGGCTGTGGCCAGCTTCCTGCTGAGCTGGCTTTGTGCAGACAAGCAGTCTGCCTGCCTGCAAGGGAGAGCCTGCTGCTAGGAGCTAAGGCTTATCTCACCCCTGGGCTGGGCTCACTATGCCGCCTCTTGTCTGTCAGTGGTGCTGACTCGACAGCCAGTAGGCGTCACATAGGAGCCTCAGTCACTACTGAAAGGCCTGGAACACCCCACCACCTGCAAGAGCTCAGGCTGAACTTGAGGGGGCTGGCTCCTCCAGACTGTCCTGCCACGTGCAAACTGTCCCATCACATGCAGCTGCCCCTACCCTTGCCCTCTCCATCCCTCCACACAAGGGCTGTGGGAGCATTTCCTGAGATCAGATTCTGGGGAACACACCCCTTCCAACTCTGCCCCTCCTCCACCCTGACCTATGGCTTTGCTTCCCTAACTCCTGCTTCAGCAGTTCCCCAGTGCACAGCTGTACCACAGACCTCAGTACCCAACTGTTCCACGAACTTTATTATTCCCTCCTGCTAGCCCCTTGGAAACTGGGCTTCTCAGATGTAAGTGCTCTGCTGCACCTCTCACACCCACTTAGCTTGGTATGTCAGCATGCCCCTTTCTGTCCCCACACAACATGAAGGCCTCCACAGGCCTTGGTCCCCATCACCTACAGAGGTGCAGGCACATAGGGCTCTCTCACACCTGAGTGCCCAGTGAGTGTGAACAAGGGGTGCAAACTGCCTGTCTAAAAAGGCACAACAGCTGAGCGGCCTCCTGAGAGGAATGCATCTCATCATGGGAGGGAGTGAGGGTCATGTAAGTAGAGCAATGGGAGCTACTAACGGGCATTCCTGCCCTGGACTGGGACACAAGGCCATCAGGGATTGTGTGAAAACAAGAAGTTCTGGGGAGGACAGGTTTCTGAAAAGCCACTGAGTTCCTGTCAAATGTGATGAAAACTATTTGCAAATAGTTAATGTTAAGGGTGCATAGCCACACCCAGCCCTCTGTGCATCCTGGTGAACAGAACCTACAGCCTCTCATAGCACCTGGAGGGTATCCCAGCTTTGCATCCTGGTGGACAGAAGCTACTGCTTTCTCCCACAGAGTAGCAGGTAGTTGGAACTGCCAACTTTGCAGTTAGCATCTGAATACTTTAACCACTGTGCTGCCAGGGGTCTTTTTGCACACCATTGTTAATACAGTTAATGTCACTGAGTTAAACATAGCAAATGCTCTGCTGCATGTATCTTAGAATCTTTGGGCAGTACAAACAGTGCTCACTTGCTAGCCAGAAGTGAGAGGTCTGACTCTCCATAGAGGCACTGTGGAAGAAATGCCCATAATCCGTTAAAACCTGCTATAAAGCCCTGTGGATTGCCATTCTACTCTGACACATGTGGAGTCACTGTGATTGGCTACTTTTTAAAACCACAATTTTAAAGAGAAGAAAAATCTTTGAACTTGCCACAGGAGCGTGAAACTAGTGTTTGTAAATCTGCCCTGGAAATGCTTGGTTTAGATGAGTCCCAGGTGTCCTTCTCCTGAGGCTCCATGATGGGGTTCCTACTGTTTCCGGTCTCACAGGCTGTCCTGGGTTGCTTGGACCTGGCACTAGCTCCATCTCACCCCTCTGAGAGCCATCCTCCCTGCAGAGGGCAAGACATCATTCAGAGGGCCAAGTGACAGGGAGGCTGTTTCTTACCCAGCCTGTCCCTGAGTCCCTTACAGCACAGCTCTGCTACAGCTGCCAGATGTCATTGCTGCTGTCAGCTTCCCAGCTAGGGCCTTCCTGTCTTGCTCCTGAGTTACAGCAGCAACCTGGCCAAGGACACAGTTTTTCTCTTTAATGACCCTCCCAGTACCAGCTAGTGAGCTAGTTCCAGTACAGAAGTGGTAGTGGTTGCCAGGTACCCTAAAAGTGGTGAACAGTACACAGCAGGGAAGTTAGAGGGGCCTGAAGGAAGAACGCAGCCTGTCTCCTCCCTTCACCTGCCCCTGACCCAGCCATCAGCGTGACCCTTCTGGAGTGGGTTCTGGTCCTATTGCTGTTCTAATCAAAACCTTACACCATCCAAAAGTTCCTCTCTGCCTCCCCAAGCCACTCTCCTGACTTCAACCTGGCAGAATTTCTCCTGCTGGTTGGCTACAGAATGAGACACTTGCTTTACAGGGTTCCAGTTCCAAGGGACACACTCTGGGCCAACACCCCCTACCCTGTCCCATGGCCTAACCCATCAACCTTGCCCTCTGTCCTCCTCTCTAGCCTCATGCCCCACTATTTCTCACCTTGCTGAGGTCCCCAGGGACGCACTGTGACAGTGAAGCATGCTGCTCTCTGTGGCTAAAGCAGTGATGGTGCAGCTCTGTCTCCATGTTTTTCTCCTCCCTGCTGCAGAACCTCAGAGTGCGGAGCAGTGGAGGCACAGAGTTTTTTACCCGGTCAGCCACCAAGTTCAAGGGAGCACTAGCCCAGAAGTTCATGTTTGTGGATGGAGATCGCGCTGTGTGTGGCTCTTACAGGTGACTGCTCGCTCCTCTGCTTTCCAACTGGGACCACTCCAATCCCGGCATGGAACACCTTTTATAGTTCCTAGGCCCCTAAATTGCTGAGCAATGACCAAGACTCTGATGGAAAGGAGACTTTGTCCACACCCGTTGTCCATCCCACCATCACCAGTAGGCCAGGATCGGCAGCTTCTTCCTGGCCTTGGGGGCTAGAGTCCCAACAATGGCAGTTGTGCAGTATTAGGCCACCTTCATGGCTACCTTAGGGCTACGAGTTGGGGTTCTAATGATACAGATAAGGTGTAGGGCATACATCATGGCAGAAACTTTGCCAAGTAGCCTTTGCTGAACCATGCCAAGTGTCAGTCTGCCACGCATATCCTCCACTCTGCCTTTTTGGGATCTACTACCACCAGTGAGAAAGTATAAGTTTTCCTAAGAGCAACAGAAGCTGGGCACAGCAGGTGATGTCATTCGCCATAGTTGCATCATAAAGATTACAGAAAAGGAGATCTGCCCTAGCTCATGTCTCTTGAATGGCCCAGGGAGCAAGCAACAGTCTGTGTAAGACGGGGAGCCCACCACCACTGCAGTGGCCCAGGGGTCAGCATGGGGGCCCAGCACAGAGACCCAGTACCACTGTAGTGACCTGGGGGCCAGCATGGGTGCCAGGGTACATAGAGCACCACTGTAGTAGCCCGGCAGTCAGTACAGTGCCAGGGTACAGTACCACTGCAGTGGCATGGGGACCAGCATGAGGGCCCAGTGCCACTGCAGTGGCCACAGGCTGAGGAAGCGTATATGCTATCCTGTGCTGCCCTCTGTGTTACAGCTTTACATGGTCAGCCGCCAGGACCGACCGGAATGTTATCTCCGTGCTGTCAGGCCAGGTGGTAGAGATGTTTGACCGGCAGTTCCAGGAGCTGTACCTCACCTCACACAGCGTCAGCCTCAGAAGCGTGCCCATGGAAAAGGAGCCTGAACCCGAGCCCATTGTGTTGCCTTCTGTGGTCCCCCTGGTGCCTGCAGGCACTGTGGCCAAGAAGCTAGTCAATCCTAAGTATGCACTGGTCAAGGCCAAGAGTGCTGATGAGCTTGCCAAAACCTGCTCTGAGAAGCCGGAAGCCAAGCCACCAGGGCCCCAGGGCCCAGCTCTGGTGGAGCGGCCCACTGATGTGCCCGAGCTGCCTGCAGCCCTGCACCCGGGGCTTCTTAATTTGGAGCGTGCCAACATGTTTGAGTACCTACCTACGTGGGTAGAGCCAGACCCCGAGCCTGGCAGTGACATTCTGGGCTACATCAACATCATTGACCCCAACATCTGGAACCCCCAGCCCAACCAGATGAACCGCATCAAGATCCGAGACACATCCCAGGCCAGTACCCAGCATGAGCTCTGGAGGCAGAGCCAGGCTTGCAGTCCTGCCACAGTGCCAGACCCTGACCCTCAGCATGGGGAGCTGGCCACCAATGGCCTTCCTGATGGGGACTCTGAGCTAAAGCCCCCTGTCCCTAAGCCCCGGACAGTCCCTGTGGCAGATCTGCTTGCCCAAGAGGATGGAATAGACTGGGGCCCAGAGATTCTAGACAAAGGGGTACCTCAAAATAGGACTGACCGAGGGCTACCTCAAGAGTTGGGCCCAAGCCATAGCTCACTCCAGCAACAGCTAACCATGACCCAGGGTGAGCCCAAAAACCCAAGGGCAGAGGTCCCCAATGGGCTAGATGGGGAAGAAGAGGAAGATGATGATGACTATGTGACCCTCAGTGACCAAGACAGCCTGTCTGGCAGTTCTGGCCCTGGCCCTCGGCAGCCTTCTGTGGCCTCTTCCCTGTCGGACGAGTATTTTGAGGTAAGGGAGCGTACAGCCCCTCTCCGAAGGCGCCACTCAGAACAGGCCACCAATGGTACAGCCCCCTCTCCTTGCCGACAGCTGAGTGCCCCCCACGTGAGCCGAGGAACTTTTGGTGGACCAGTGCAGTGCTCTCCATGGGCCCAAAGTCGAGCAAGAGAAGAGGCAGACGCCTTGAAAAGGATGCAAGCCCAGCCGTCCCCAGACAAGGAGGCACAGGTAGGTTGGGGTCCCCACACATGAGAGGTTGCAAGCTCCCCTGAGCTCCTGGGGCTTTGGGGTCCCCACATACAGAAGGAGGGGTTACAATCTCCTAGCATCCAGAGAAGTCAGGACCCTGTATGTAAGAGAGGCTGCCAGCTCGAGATGAGATTAAAACTGGGAAGGTTCTGGAGTGAAGGGCAAGTGCAGGGGGTACACATTGCCACAAGGCTCCTGGCTGGCCTGTGAGCAACCCCTCTCTGTTGTTGGATTTCAGCACCTGTTGCCCAGGGGCTTGATGCAGCCTTTCAGGCAGGTATAGGGCCCTCAGTTTGTATGCCAGGCAACTGTGGTGAAAAAGACCAGTTCATATCTTTGAAGTGACAGAGCAGTAAGTAGTTAACCAGGACCCCTGCCCAGACTGACTGTAATGTCCACTACATCCCCTCTTCAAACCTTTTGATTGTGGCCCCAGGCCACTGCTCCCCTGAGGCTGGAAACCAGCTCACATTTTTCCTATTAAATATCTGGCTTTTATTTGACTATAACGCAGGCTCCCAGGAAACAGGCCCTGCCACCACACACTCCTAGGCAGCCAGGCCAGTGCCTGAGAGGTCCTACCTGGGTACAGTGCACGGCTGATCATGCCAGGCATGATGATCAGGCCCATGGGGAGCATCTTGAGGTAGCTAGCAAGGATGGAGCCGGCCTTTGCATGGTTCAGATCCCGGGCAGACAGTGACCGCTGCACAATAACCTGGGAGGCCAACACCAGAAGGGACACTTAAGTCTTGGAATCCAGACACCATCCAGCCCATAGTTCTGTCCAACTAACTCCTGCAGGGGGTGCAGGGTCTACCCATTCCCTTTTGGACAGATGGGGATACCAACTCCTTGAAGACAGGCCAAATTGATCAATGGATTGAGAAGATGATGGTAGACTGGGGTGGGAAAGGAACCCCTCAGTTGTCTTGAGTAGGTTGGGAGCAGCACAGAATTGGACAGTCATGTTCTCTTGCTACTCCCAAGGCCTGCTGGCAAATCCTGGCAGTACTTAGGCCACAGTGAGCAGGTACTTGGTGTGGGGTACCCTAGCACTCCTGATTGTACAGCCTTCAGCAGAGCCACAGCATGGAAGTCAGAGGGCTGGGGCCAGAGCCCTCCTGCTCAGAATTAGAGAGCTTCCCTCATGTGCTCATGGGGTCCTGTGTGCCATATAGCCTGCACTGGGGCTGGCATGTGGTCACTTGAGAACTGAGGCCACTACTACTCCAGTTAAGGAGCTCATCGTGGCTAAACAGCAGGAGGTGTGTGCTGGGAATCGGAGCTGAAAGGGACCTGAAGATCTGTCCATAGAAAACTGATTGCTGTGGAGCTTAGTGCACACATACTGACACCACGTGTGTCAGGGGAGCCGTGTCCCATGAGTTTTCCAGAAGCTAGCTTTTTTTGGAATTAGATTGTCAGGTCTTTTTTACAAGTTGTCTGCATGTGAACACAACCCCGCCCCTTTCAGTTAACACCTGAGCATGAACCATGAACCCTACTTGGGAACCCTCTCAGTTTTACGGTCATAGAAGGCAAAGCCAGGACATTCCCACTGGCTCCTTTCCTCCTCTTGTGTTGATTTTGCTCCTTTTTATCTGATTATAAAAGCATCACCTACTCCTTGTAGATAAGATAGAAGAACCTGGGGTGGGGGTGGGGGACACCCATACCCACCTCTGGCCTTGAATTTGACAATGCTGTGAGTATATGGGTGGACCAGCCCTGGCCCAGGAGCTCAGCACAGACAGATGGGGAGTCAGCAACACTGGGGAGAAGCAGCTGGGCCTGGAGCCCCTATCCTGAATACAGGGCCTTCTATGCCAGAGCACGTGCACCTTATCAGGAGAGGCCCACTCGCCTGTCCAGCTGCATGTAGAGATGGGAGGGCAGGAGGCCCTGGCGGACAGCTTCTCTACCCAGCTGAGTGACTTCAGCAGGTTCTTCTCCCTCCTGGCTCTGCTGTTCACCCCCTGATTCCCAGAAGTGAGGGCTTGTTCCTCTAGCAAGGCTAGTAACTCTCCATGCCGACCCTTCTACCCAGACCGTAAGCAGGAAGGAGAGACTTGGGGAACCAGAAGGCAGTGGGGAGCTGAATCCAGGCCCTGATGATGGGGTGATTTCAGCTGACAGAGTTGGTGAAGGACACAGCAGAAGCATGTTGGGGAAGCAGCAGAGACTTGTACAGGGCAGGGACCTTGGGGTACAGGGAAGGCACAGAGAGTTAAGGAGTCCTGCCCTGTTGGGTCCACTTCTACTTTCCCAGTAGCTTTGGGAAGCCTAGCCCACTGGTTTCTAGGCTGGGATTTGTGCTGATTCATCCAGCCTTCATGGGAAAATAACCTGAAAGTTGCCACACCCTCACATACCAGTGCCCTGCCCCTCATTGCTGAGCCTAGAAGAATCTAGAGGTGGTGTGTGGGGTACACGGTATAGGACTGGCAGGAACACACCCACATGGCACTTGTCTCTCCAGGTGAAGTGGTGGACATTCACAGTGAGTCTCATGTTCCCCTGGAATCCCCCAGATGACAGGGCAAGTGGTGGACAGGCACAGTGCCATGTTCCCCAGGAGTTCCCCACCTGAGGACAGGGGAGGTGGTAGACACAGAGTGCCATGGTCCCTGGGAGTACCCTATGTGAGGTGGAATCCAGAATCAAGATATCTCCCTTAAGGGAAACTTGGTAGAGGGAGCTGAGCTCACTACCAGCCTTTTTGATGTCTCCTGACATTTGTTTGGTGGGAGAAGGGCCCCTAGGCCCCCTTCACACAGGGCAGGCAGTTTGTGGACAGGAAGTTACCCTGGGCTGGGCTGCTGGATTGAATGAATCCTGGTTCTCTCTCTAGACCCTCTAATAGGACTCTTATTAGCAACTATCATTGACCCCCAAGGTCAGCCTAGAATGTTAGCCCTCTGGCCAGTGGCAGGGCCATTGAGGAATATCCAGTTCTTTCCAAGTTGACCTACTACATCCCACAAGGGCAGGGCAGGCTGGCCTATGCACTGAGTCCCAGAATGCAGTGAGGGCGCTGCTGTTTGCCTTCCTCCTTCACTGGTCGAAGTGGGGAGGGTGCTTGGCCATCCCTCAGAAGAAGCAGAGATGGGCCAGTTTAATTCTGCTACTGCGCAAGGCCCACGGGACCAGGAGCTTCACCCAAGCCTTCATAAGTGGATAGCACATGGCTTCTGCTTCTGCCCAGGGAGGGGCCAGGACCCCCCTCATCCAGTAACCTGGGCCCGGAGAGGCTTCTCTGCCATGTTCAGTTTGCTTACAGATGAGGAAAGAACCAGGGGTAGAAACATCAGGAATGTGCCAGGTGGAGAGGTGGGCCCTTTCAAGGCATTTCAGCCTCCAGAGAACCACCAAAAGTTGAAGTGTTCCCACTTCACAGAACAGGGAAACTGAGGCCCACCTGTGGAGCAGCCATGTCAGGAACTAAACCTGTATCTGCCCAGTGCTGGAGAAGGGCCCAAGGTCCGCTAGGAAGGGTGGACTGACCTCTTCTGCTTCCCAGCTCTTACTGCCTTCTCTCTTCTCTCCCAGGGCCAGCCACTCCGCCATTATAGGGTCTCACCCTCCAGGACCAGAGATAAAGATGGCTTCCTGCGACCACTCAGGAGCCCCGGAGCCCAGCAATGTCGTCCTGCCATTGACAGTGCCCAGAGCACCCACAGAAAAGGAAGCCCCCACCAATGGCAAGCCAAGGGGAGCCTGATGCCCAGCACTCTACCAGACCTTGGGAGCAGGGCCACTGAGGGGCAATCAAGTCCCTTTGGGATACCATACTCTAAGTTATCGCAATCTAAACACCTCAAGACCAGGACGGGCAGTGGCCAATGGTCCTCATCTGATTCCAAACAGAGGACCCAAGCCCCCAGGGACCACAAGGATCCCTAGCTGTCTTCCCCAGCCGATGATGCCTCTGCGCCTTTTTGGGTCTGTGTAGTGCAAAACCACACTGCTCATAGAGGAGGGGTTGTAGTGGACATGGGATCCGTGGATACATGCCTGGCTGCAGAGGCAAGGAAATGACACGGACACTCACCTGGTCAGTGCACCAGTACCAGGTGGCCATGATGGTCAGACCAAAGGTCATCCCGGTCCATGGGAGGTCTGCTGTGTATGGATCTCGGAACATGTGCATGGCGTCTGCTCGTGGCAGGTGGCAGGTAGCATTGGCGATCGTCTTGGCTGGGATGGCCTGGGCATAGGCAGCCTCCAATTGCTCATAACCACCTATCTGGTTAAAGGCTAGAAGGGTCAAGTGGGAGAGGGGACAGCTTGATGTTGAGTGACCTTGGTCTCACTGCCACCATCTTAAAAGTAATTTCCTTATGCTGCAAACTTGAATCCTCCCCACTTAATGACTGTTACCTGTATTTAAAATAATAGCATTAAATGAGCATTTTGCACACCAGCACCCAAGGCTTCTGGTGACCCAGAAAGAATCCCTGTGGCCCTGGATGCTCCTTAGTCTCAGGGCCAGGGACTTTGCCAGGCTTCGCCCTGTCTATTTGAAGAAATAGTCTTTTTCCTGGCACTCCTAGGGAATCAACAGTGTTAACTCCCTAAGTCCAGGGTCTTCTGAAGGCATGTTACTTTAGGCAGACTGAGGATGACCGAGGAAGGAAATTAAATCACCTAGATGTTGGCCTAATTGAGCACGTAGCCAGTGGACAGCATGGACAGCTCACACCAGGGATGTGGAACCACTTCTTGCTGCCATGGGACCATGCCCCTGCACTGCCAAGACCTGGCATTCCTGTGCTTACTGCATGCTTTGTCCACCCACCTCCTGTCAACTCTAGGACACAGGAGGCCCTGGTCTGGGCAAGAGCAGGAAGCCCCATTGCACACCCCACTTCCCAGCCTTCTCCGAGCAACGGAGGAGGGAGAGGTACCCACTGGAGCTGAGGTCAGTGTGCTGGCAGCATGGGACCCAAGGCATCCATTCAAGTGCCCCGAGTCCTGGGGTCGCCCTCATCTCCCTGCTCTGTCCTTATGCTTGATTCAGTTCACTTGCTCCTCAGTGACCTTACAGACCAACATAACTGCTCCTTCTGCACCCTGCTCCTCTGCCTTTGTTGGGACTCTCCATGATTTCACACAACACGCGATGACATGCAAGCAGTGGCATGTTCTTGTTGCATGCCTCCACTTCTGCAAGGGCTCCACCTTACTATCAAGCCCAAGCCTGCCACCAACTGGTTCTGGATCAGCTTAGATGCCAACCCTGGATGCCCAGCACTGGTGACAGGAAAACTGCTGGGTCACAGGAGCAGAAGGGAAGTCAACAGCCACTGGGGGTCAGGCTTCTGTCCTGGGATGGGGGAAGTTAGTGCCTGGTAGTCTAATAGTCTCATCCAAAATCCCTGAGCATGGGCCTTGCGAAGTGCTGGCCAAAGCCCGAAGCCCACACCTTTGACCATAAGGATGATGGCCCCCACCACCATAATGAACGTCTGTAGGGCATCTGTGTAGATCACTGCAGCCAGGCCTCCTGTGGGGACAACAGAGAAATCAGAAGGGGCTGTGCCCCCAGAGAGGAGGGAGATGGGTAAAATGGTGTGCCACTGCTGGGCAGCTGCTCTGCAGGCTTACCTGCCCCACCCCCGTGCATGCAACCTTCCCCTTGGGCTATGGGGCGGTGGAGGGGACCCTGCCCCACAGCACCTGGTGCTGTCATACCTGCAATGGTGTAGAGGGCAGTGACAGCAAGCATGAGCGTAGTAGACAAGTAGAAGTTCCAGCCTAGGCAGATGTGCACGAAGAGCGCCCCTGCATACAGGTCAATCTGGGGGAGCAAGCGAGCCCTGTGCAAGACTGGGACTCTGCAGCCATTGATCCCATGCTTCCTGGGCACCGCTAGCTGCAGCAGGGAAATCCATACCTGCCCACCTCGCAGGGCTACTGAGGGTCTGCAAGGGACTGGAAAAACACATGGTCCCTGGCCCAGTGTACAGGTCACTGTCACTAATAAGTCTGCAGCAGCCACAGCTCATCAGGGAGCATGTGTGACTGGGCCCTGGTTCCCAGTGAAAGCTTCTAAGGAAAGGCCCAGGAGGTCTTCAGGGGGAGTTCTCTAGGTCAGAGCAGTGGGCAGTGATGATGCATCTGGAAAAGAACCCAGCTGTGGGCGTCCATGCCTCAGGCTGCTACAGAGCCCAGGACTGCACCTTGCAGTGTTCTAGAGGCATGCATGGTATGCTTGAGTGAGCCCACGTCAGTGCTGAAATGGGCCACCAAAACCATAATCAGAGCTCAGAGAGGCGCCAGGTAGGCCTGGAACCAAAGTATTCCTGGGGATAGGAAAGGGCTCACCCTCACCCAGCCACCCTGCATCTCCAAGTGTGCCTTGAGTCCCAGGCCCCAAACCAGGTGGGGCTGAGGGACTCCACCACCATGTGGAGAGGAGAGCAGACAGTTTGGACACATTGCCCTCTTCCTGGGGTCCTGGCTTTGGCTGTGCAGTGAGGGAAGCCTGGGGTTCTGGACTGCTAGAGGTACTGACCACAGCAGAACTGCAGTCTGACCTCCTTCAGTCTCTGGGTAGAGAAGAGACTTAACCCACAGTGAGAGCCCGAGAGGTGAAAGCCTAGCCCCAGATCTCTCCAGTCTGCCAGCCTGGCCTCCCTCTGCCCCACCTCTCAGGCAGAGTTCCAGGGCAGTGAACCCTCCCTCCAGAAGTAAGTAGAGTACCAAAGGAGCACATACCACTGAAGCAAAGGTGGCAGCAAACCAGCCCGCCTGCACACAACACATCCACTAACAGCCCTAGCAGGATAGGCCACCAGACTCCAGGGAGTCTGGGGATTCAGATGTCACTCCTCTTATATCCAGGCCATCTGCTTGCCATCTGAAAGCTGTGTCCTCTGCCCATGCCCTTGTCCTCCCTCTGTCCCCAGCCTCTGGCAGTCACCTATCTTCTCTTGGCCTCTGTGGTCCTTATCTGTAAAAAGGGGAAAGGATGTGCAGAAACACAATTGCTTCCTCTTTGGAGCACGTCTCAGCAGATCTGCTGTCTATCCTGCTCCCCCTCCGACCCTCCAGGTGGCCTTGCCAGACTCCTGGAGGTAGGCAGGGACTTAAAGGGCCTCCTCCCTGCAGCAGCAAGGCCAAGAGAGGCCCAGGGGACTGGTCAGGTTGGCAACAACTGGGCCTTCCAAAGGGTACTGCTCTGTGTTCATACTCAAGCTCACAAAGCAAGTCCAAGCTGCATGTTGCACCCAGCGGGCTGCCCCCCGGCTCGGAGCCAACAAATGTCCTGATGCAGAAATGAGTGGTGTGACCACCACACTGATCCCACCAATAGTCCTCTAGTGCCCAGGCCAGGCTTCCGCTGGAGGTCTCTCCACAACATGGTTCTGCTTCCTGAGAAGCTGTGGTGCAGCAAGACCACACAGGAGGGCTGCTTCTTCCTACAGCTGAATAATTGACACCCCATGCCCAGAGGGGGACATGGACGGACTGAGGAGTGAACCTACCACCCCACTGGGCTAGTCTAGAGTGAGGCCCTGGTGGGCCTGGTCAGACCTGAGGAGTGCATCAAGTCAGGGACACAGAAAGGGGCTGTTTCTTGTACTTCCCAGTGCCCACATGCACAGAGGCAGCCCCACCCACCTGAGTCGTGCCTTTTCTCTATCCCTAGAGCAGGCTGGTCACTCTCCACGGTGGAGACTCCTCTCGAGTGCCTGTCCTCCCACTCCCAGCTCCCTAGACCACATCTTCCCTGAACAGCTTCTCTAAAACAGCATCAGATGCTTCTCTATGCTTCTGACATCCACGTTACGAATTCCTGGCCTCTGATCCCAGCTTAGGGGAGCTTGTGTGGCATTTCAAGTGGATTGTGCTGCTAACCCAAAGGTTACGCACTTCCAGCAGCTCAAATAAACCAACAGTTTGGCAGAGAGCCAGAGATGGGTAGTGTCCTCTCACCATGATTCACAGCCTTACAAACTCGTGGAGAGTCACTATGGGTGGGCACTGGCCTGATGGCAGTGAGATTTTTGAGTGAGACTTCAGTTATGTGCTCCTTTGGCCCCTGAAGTGCGTATGGGCCCTGGGTCTGGCCTAGCTCTGTCCTGTCCCAGGGCCTGGCCCAAACTCTCCATCTGCCCATGGTGCTGCACCCATTGGCTCCACTACCAGACGTTTATCCCTAACCAGTTTCTGTTGAGTTGGCACAGCCATACAGCAACTCTACTCATGTCAGACTAGAAATAATCTGTTCACACCACAAAGTTTTTAGTGGGTGACATTAGACTAGATGTCAGGCCTTTTTTGCCACTGCTGGACTAGAACCTCCAACTTACTTGTCAGACTACACCTAAGACCTCTTTTCTCAAAAGCGAGTGGAACCTCTTCAGTCTGCCTTGATTCTATCAGCACCTTGCTTGCTTCTTTTATAATACTCTAGCCATCTGTAGTAAAGTAGAGGGTCAGCAAAAGAGAGGAAGCCCCTCAGAATGGGCAAGGGTCCTCATTTTTCAGAGCCTAAACGACTAGCCACGGAGGCACAGTAATGGAACTATGCCTCCATTCCCACGGGTCCTGGGTGGTGGTACAGCAAGGACTGCTCTCATTTTATAGCTGGGTAAATGGAGTCATCTTTATCAGAAAGCTGGTTACTGGCCAAAATGGAGTGTGGAATCCAATGTTCTGAGTAGGAGGCCCAGATTAGGCAGGAGGCTTGGGTTCTAACTGTAACCTCTGACCTCTGAATGACGTTGAACCAGGAAGAACCCCCCCGCCCCCCTCAGTCTCCTTAGCCTCACCTGCAAACTAAGGAAACTAGAAAAGATCCCTCTGGACCCACCTCCACACTCTTCTGGCCAGAGGTCTGAGCCAGCCTATACATAAGCATGTCTAGAGGGGGAAGCAGAGACCAGAGGAACCACTAGTCCCATGACCTTACTCATTCTTATAGCCTGCCTTCCCTCCACTCCCCTCTTGCCTGTCCTTTGAGAGATCCCAGCCAGCACCAACATACACCTCTGACCAGATAATTCTCCTGCTTAAAACCTTCCCACTGCACCCTGAAAATACAATTCCAGCCAGAGCTCCTAGCTTCCAACTCCTCTGGGCCTGGGCCTAACAGGGCACATGCAGGACTGTTTAATGGGCATGGTCTCTGGCTTGCCACCATACCCAACACTCCCTGTTACCACCCTCAGCATCTCCTTGCATTATGTACTTTGTTCTAAGAAGATATTTGTGGGGTCCAGGCCTCTTTTTTTTTTTTTTCTTCTCATTCTCACTTTATTCCAAAATTTCATTAATTTATACGTAAAAAAAATAATTGTGTAGTTTTTACAAGTAGTTGGGTTAAAATGAGTGCTTAGGTGGTCCAGGCCTCTTGACCCTGGAGGGACTGGCTTTTCCCAGACACTTCCTCACTGCCTCGTCCTCCCTTGGTGTTGGTTATCCTGCCCCTCTCAGCACCCTTTTCAACCACTGAGTCCAAGTCAAGTACTGTCTCAGCAAGTTCCATGTGTCCTTCTGGGCATGCTGGCCACACCCACCTGATGCTCATCTGGCTTGCAGGCCCTTTTCCCAACTGTGGTTAGGTCCTTGAAAGGTGGGAATCACTTCTCATTCATTTCTGTATCTCTGACTTTCAGGGAGGTGGAAAGCAGAGAAGCAACTCAGGGTTGGTGGGGAAGGGAATAAAAGCATGAGCAACAGTGCAACAATGAATGAATGAAAACCCAAAATCTCTGTAAATGTTCACTAAAACTAATAAAATTTAATAATTAAAAAAAAAAAGCATGAGCAAATGAGAGTGAGTGAAAATGGTTGAGCTTATGGCCTACAGACTAGAATAGGACCCCAGAGAAAGGAAACTACTCACAGTTTTCAAGAAACTGCTGTGAGGTGCCTCCCCTGAAGGACTCCTTTGAATGGCTCCCCAGGGTACACACAAAAGACCCTAGTAGCCACAAGGGGCCTTTGTGGCCCTCCCACACAGCTTAGGACCACTCTCTCACAGCCTGCAGAGGCAGGGCAATGCCGGATGGCTTCCTGCTAGAATGAGATGGGCAAGGGATGGACCTCCCCAACCACCTAGCAATGGCCATTCACAGAAACTGAAGGGTAATGGCCACCACTCCTTCCAGCCAGCAAAGGAGAGTGGGCCATCTGTTCAGGTCTACCTCCTCTGTACATCCTTGGCTAATTGTTTAAGCTCCAGAAAATGGGAACCCTATCAGAAACAGGTACAGTTCAGGTTTGGGCCTTCCAACAACCAAGCCTTCTGGAGACTTCTGAAAATAGCTGGCTAAGAGAACAGAGGGAAACTGTAGAGCCACAAGCATCAAGAATGAGGACTGGAAGATTGAGCTTCCCAGGCAGTCAGGGAGGGCTTTGAGTATGTCACTTCCCTTCCTTGGCCTGGTTTCCTTCCTGCACAGTCAAGACCTTAGAGGAGGCAAACTCAAACTCCTCCTGACTCTGACTTCCCCATGTGCTTTCAGTTCTGGTAGAATCAGACCCAGACTCCACCAAGGGAAGGCAGCCTAGAAGAGAACCCACTGGCACCAGTGTCAAGAAGATGAGCCCAGAGGTCAGCCAAAGGAGGGCCGGTGAGGGGCACCCCCATGGGGATTTTGCTCTCCTCCTATCCCTGAGGCTCAGAGCAGGCTGTCTGCTCATGGAGGCATCTTTCTTCCAAGGGAGGGTCATGGCATCTAGAAGCAGGGGCAGAGCTAGGCCACACCATGCAGCTGGGGTGCTGCATTCCAGCTCATCTGGGGCCCTGACTTATGCAGGCAACCATTAATGAGGTGAAAGCCCTTTCCGGCCCTCAGTTTCCCCAGGTGTTAAACTAGTCAGAGGTACCTCAGATGAGGTCAGATAGGTCCTTGGCTCCAGATAAGGGGCTGGCTGGGCTAGGGGAGCAGGGCTGCTCACCGATATCTTAGTGAAGACAGACAACAGCAGGGACAGGACGCACAGGTACATGCGTATCCTCTGGCCTCCATAGCGCTTCTGGATGTACTCTGGCATGGTGACAATCTGGGGAGAGGTTCAGGAATTGCTGAGCACCCTCCAAGAGCACTTCTGGGCTCACTCCAGTAGGCCCAAATCCTAGATCAAATTCTAGTCAAACCCTAACAGCACCACACTGTCCTGAGGGGGCTGTGGCGAGGGATGAAGGGACAGGTCTAGAGGCTGTGTGGAAACTCTGGATGAGATGAAAGGCTATGGAACTGGCTGTAAGGTGCAGGGCAGGGGACAGACTGAGATGGAAAGGAGAAACCACTGGGCTTGGTGATTACCAGAGTAAAGATGTGAGACTCAGAGCTGGCACAGCTCAGCTCAGCGCTGGCACAGCTCAGCTCAGGGCTGGCACAGCTCAGCTCAGAGCTGGAGCGTGAAACTCCTCTATCTTAGAGCAGACACCAAGGTTCTACCTCGGGTTTGATCGGTCTAGTAGCTGGACTAACAACACACTCAGCCCTAGAAGTTCACCAATTTGTTAGGAGCTCAGGCTGTCCTGCCCATCATCCTATTATGGTGTGACTTGTGACCCCTAAAAGACACAGAAGCCCTACTCTCTGGTCCCTGGAAATATGGCCAAGTTTGAAAACAGGATCTTTGAAGATGCCATCGATTACCATGGGTAGGTAAGTCCTCATCTGGCTGGTGCCCATTTAAAAGGAAAGAGAAGACACACCAAGGCATTCACAGGACGCTGGCCAACAGAGGAGTGCTACAGCCTCAACCCAGAAACCCTAAGGGAAGGTGGGGGCAACAGGAAAGCATCTGCCACTACAGTGCTTGACCAATGATTTGAACTTCCAGCCTCCAAAACGTTGAGACCATGTAACCACTCAGTCTATCACGAGAGCTAGAAACACAAATTACCTCCCCAACTTGAGTAAAGGCCCCATGACTCTTCCCATAGCTGCACTATGGGCCCCGAACACAACTGGAGGTCATCGGGCATCCTACACTGTAGAGCCAACTCACCTCTGAGGAGACGTAGATAGGTACAAACACCCACGCCAAAGCCAGCAGCACATATGTGGCCTGAGCAGGCAAGAGAAGACAAACGCAAGGCTGAGTGACACCAGGCAACAGGGGACACAGATGGACACAGGAGGGACTCAGCACTGGAGGGTACTGCAGTGCTGTACCTCAGGGACCAAAGGTTATCTTGTGCTTATCTTGTGGCATGACTGACACAGGAGCTGGACTGTGCCCTAGTCACTGAGCCCACCCCCGCCCCCAGCCTACTATCCCCTAAGAGTCTCACATTCCATTCAAAGCCTGCCACTGCCAGGCCTCCAGCCGCACCCGAGCCTGCCAGCCCGATGAAGAGACCAGATCCCTCACTGCTGGCAAAGAGGGAAGCCCCAATCTGTAAGAGCAAGAGGAAACTGGTTAGAGCTGTCACCAGATGACACCATTGACTTTGTCTACACAAGCCTGCAGCACACTGTCACTCTGCAACTTTTCTGTAAACTTTAATTAAAATCACATGTGAAAAATTTTATTTAAAAAAAAAGAAGAGGGGTCAGGGGCCCATTTAACCAGTGAGGAATCTCCATTGAACAGCCCCTAGATCCAGGCACAGGCCCTCAGTGAGGACTGAATGGCCTAGAGCTCGGGTTGTGCTCCTCAAAGAGATGATGGGCAACAGGCAGGTCACTCACCGGCCACCAGGTCATGTCCCGTCCCGCCAGGAAGTAGCCTCTCACTGTGTTCCTGCTGGCCTGACAAGAAGACTGCAAGGACAGAAAAAGAATGTGGAGCCCTCCAGCACTGCTGGTGGGGACCACTGACATGGCTCATTAAGCAGTCACGCCTCAGCACCTCACCCCAGAAACTAGCTATAATTCATTGCTGTCTCTGTATAGATTGGCCAGTTGTGAATATTTCATATCAGGTCAATCATACATAAGTGGTTCTGTGGTTGACATTTCTCTGAGCACAATGTTTTCAAGCTTCATCCATGAACTATCAGGACTTCACTTTTCTTTAATGATGAGTAGTGCTCCATTGTAGTAATACACCACATTTTGTCTATCTGTTCATAGACACTTGGCTCTTGTGTTGCAATGAGCACTGATGTGCAGGGTTCTGATTGATGTCTGCCTCTGGTCTCTGATTTTCATGGGTGATTACAGCAGAGTGGCAGAGGGAGGGATTCCTGCCCAGGCTGGTCCTTCTTGCTGCTTCTCTAAGTCCTCATTGCCTCTCTAACTGCCCACCACTTCTACTCACAAAGCTCTCCTTGTGTAAACCCTTTAGGTTCTTTTTCTGTCTTTCCCCACATAAGAGGAGGATTTTGAGCTAGTGAATGAATCTGAGATAATTTCTGATTTATCTTTGGTGTGCTTTTATTTCTCGCATGTTTCAACAATAATCCCCTGAGTACTCCTGCTCTCTGTTGGGTTATTGATAAAGGAGGAATAGAATTTAGTGCTTCATGTGTATAGAGAGCACTCTCGACACCTTCTCTGTGGGGACTTATTCTGCTAACACAAAAGGCAGCATCTCTCTGGTAGTTTAAATCTAATGCACCAGTGGGTCTGAGTAATAAAGATGAGAAATCTCCTCCTGTGCAATTTCAGCCTTGGAAAGCTGCTGGAGGTCGGTTATGAGTCAGTTACAACTTTACAGCAATTAGTGTATAGATGATATGAATAGAATTAAAACAAGAAATCAGAATGCCTCAGAACAAATCCTAGTTTCTCTACTCCCTCTCTTCATGGTCTTAGAGAATTCACTTAATTAATAAGTGAGTTTCCTTTTCTGTAATATAAGCCTAAGGATAATCCCACCCTCCTAGGGTTCTAAGAAGGTTTAATGGGTTCATGCATAGAAGACACAGAGATTGTTGCTGGTGAGTGTTTAAAAGAAGGAGCCCTGGACAGGGCATGTTGAGCTGCTAACCAAAATGTCAGTGGTTTGAAATTATGTAAGGCTCGTTTTAATAATACCAATCAACACACAGGCCTATTTCTGTCTGACTCCTCTCAGTGACAACATCTCCACCCCACATTCCCCACAGATACCTATCAACAAGCAAGCAAAAACCTTCAGTTGCCTTAATGAACTGTAGGAGAGAACACAGCTATGCAGGCTATGCACAGCTATGCAGTCTCATCTACTGAGACCTGGGGAGGAAAATATTCCAGGTAGCACTCCTGTCACCATGTCTGCTCCTGAAAGGGGGAACCTCTCCCTCCCATCAAACTACAAGTCAGAATAGACAAGTGGGGCCACCACAACTGGACAAAGGGGGAGACTCTATCTCCCTGATCCTCCAAAAACAACCAGATGAGAAGCTTGCCATAAAAATGGAGAACAATGAAGGAGTTTGTCTTTTGCTTTCCAAGGAGAGGAGCAAACTGGGGGTGGAGGTGGGGTTGGGGTGGGTGGGGAGAAAAGTGCAACAATGGATGACTGGAAATCCAAAATCTCTGTAAATGTTCATTGAAATTAATTTTTTTTTTAAAAAAAGAAGTATTCCAGAATAGACCGGGGTGGGGGGAGAAGTTTAGGAGTTGAACAGAAGATTCCAAAGGACAGCATGTGAAGACAAAGCAAAGTATTATAAT
>NW_006400064.1:1674636-1679865 GCF_000299155.1 Elephantulus edwardii | reverse complement strand
GACACCATGCAGTATTTGTCCTTTTGTGACTGAGATACTTCACCCAGCATAATGTCCTCCAGAGTCACCCATTTTTAATAATATTGCATGAGTTCCTTGTTTTTCAATGCAGTATAGAATTCCATTGTGTGAATATACCACAGCTTCTCTATCCATTCGTTTGTTGATGGGCACTTAGGTTGTTTCCAATTCCTTGCTATTGTGGACAAAGCCGCAATAAACATGGGTGTGCATATATCTGCTTGGATGTCAGTTGTGGTCTCTTTGGGGTATATTCCCAGTAGTGGAATTGCTGGGTCAAGTGGTATCTCTATTTGCAACTTTTTGAGAAAGCATCATACCACCTTCCACAGTGAAAAGGGTTCCAGTTTCTCCACAACCTCGCCAGCATTTGTTGCTTGCTGTTCTGTTAAATTTTGCTATTCAGATTGGGCTGAGATGATATCTCATAGTTGTTTTAATTTGCATCTCTCTTAGAGCTAGGGATTTTGAACATTTCTTCATGTACCTCTTAGCCATCTGAATGTCTTCTTTGGTGAAGTGCCTGTTCATATCTTGTGCCCATTTTTCTACTGGATTATTTACCTTTATCTTGTTGTGGTATGTTCTAGCCATTTTTAAGTGATCTTCAGCAGTATTTTGCTTGAAAAAGTAATAATATTGTTTGTTCATTTATTTCCACATGCTGTTGGATCACCGTTCTTCAGAATAGAAACAAATATGGATCTCTTCCAGTCAGTCACCCGGCCAACTGTCCTCCAAATTTCTTGGCATAGACTGCTGAGCATGTACAGGTCTGTATATGTCATTTGAAATATGTCAATTTGTATCCCATTGATTCCTGGGCCCTTCTTTTTTATGCAAGCCTCATACTAAATTGCTGAACAGAAGATTTCAAAAGGCAGCGTGGGAAGAGAAAGTAAACTATTACAATGAAATGTGCAAGGAGATGGAGTCAGAAAATCAAAAGGGTCAAACTTACTCAACATTTCTTAAGCTCAAGGAACTGAAGAACAAATTCAAACCTCAAAGTGCTATATTAAGGATGCTTTAGGCAGAATATTAAATGATCCAGGAAGTATTAAAAGAAGATGGAAAGAGTATACAGAGTCACTGAATCAAAAGGAATTGGTAGACACAGAAGAATTTAATGAGCAAGAATTTCATGAGCAAGAGCCTATGGTGATGAAGGAAGAAGTAAAAACTGCTTTGAAGGAATTAGCAAAAAATTAATCCCCAGGAATAGATGGTATACCAATTGACATATTTCAGCTAACAGATGCTGTGCTAGATGTGCTCACCAAGTTGTGCCAGGAAATTTGGAGTTCAACCATTTGGCCAACTGACTGGAAGAGGTCTAAATTTTTTCCATTCCAAAGAAAGATGACCCAACAGAATTTGGAAGTTATAGAACAATATCATTGATATCACATGCAAGCAAGATTCTGCTGCAGATTTTCCATAAAGGATTGGAACAGCATATCAACAGGCAACTGCCAGAAGTGCAGGCTAGGTTTAGAAGGGGTCGTGGTACTAGGGATGTTATAGTTAATGTTAGCTGGATCTTGGCTGAAAGCAGGGAGTACCCGCAGAATGTCTATCTGTGTTTCATTGACTATGCAAAGGCATTTGGCTGTGTGGATCATAACAAACTGTGGCTGACTCTGAGAAGAATGGGAATCCCAGAACATTTGATGGTGCTAATGCGAAACCTACACTTGGACCGGGAGGCAGTCGTCAGAACAGAGCAAGGAAACACTACATGGTTCAAAATTGGGAAGGGTGTACGCCAGGGATGGGTTCTATCTCCATACTTTTTCAACCTATATGCAGAACAGACTATCCGGGAGGCTGGGCTGTATGAGAAGTGTGGCATCAGGATTGGTGGCAGATTCATCAACAATCTGCGGATGACACAACCCTGCTTGCTGAAACTGAGGAGGACCTGAAGTGCTTGCTGCACAGGGTCAAGGACTGCAGCCTTCAATATGGATTGAAGCTCAATATTAAGAAGACAAAGGATCTCACCACTGGGCCAATTGGAAGCATCAGGATGGATGGTGAAGAGATTGGGATTGTTCACAGCTTTAGTTTGCTTGGCTCCACAGTCAACACTCTTGTCACCAGCAGCCAGGAAATGATAAGATGTATTGCAATGGGAAAGTCTGCTATTAGGGATCTCTCCAGGGTACTGAAGAGCAATGATGTCACTCTGGAGACTAAGGTGTGCCTGATATAGACCATGGTCTTTGCAATCGCTTGCTATGCATCAGAGAGTTGGACAACGACTAGGGAGGATAGAAGGAGAATTGATGTCTTTGAGCGTTGGTGCTGGAGAAGAGTATTGAATGTACCATGGACTGCTAAGAAAATGAACAGGTTCATCCTGGAGGGGGTTAAACCAGGTTGATCCTTGGAGGCAAGGATTTTGAGGTTTTGTCTGACATACTTTGGACATGTTGCAAGGAGGGACCAGTCCTTGGAGAGGAATATCGTGCTTGAGAGGGTGGAGGGACAGCACAGGAGGGGAAGATCCTCTATGAGGTGGACTGATTCAGTGATTGGGGTCATTGGGGTAGGTGTGTCAGAAGGCAGTGAGATTGGCATGAGACAGAGCAGGGTTTACGGCTGTTGTACATATAGGGTCGCTATGAGTTTCAAGCAACTTGACGGCACATAACAACAACAACATTACAGCCTGAATGTCTTCTTCCTTAACATTGTCTCTTGGTCATATGATATTTTCTTTCAACAGTTCTACGTCAACCAATTTTTTGTACAGTGATTCTGTATATTCCCTCCATCTTCTTTTGATGTTTCCTAGCTCATTCAAGATTTTTCCCACAGCATCTCTAACTATTGCAACTTGAGGCCTGAATTTGGTTTTCAGTTCTTTCAGCTTGAGAAATGCTGAATGAGTTCTTCCCTTTTTATTCTGCAATTCTAGGTCTTTCCATTATAATAGTTTGCTTTGACTTCTCACGTCATCGTTTGGTATCTTTTGGTCTGCTCATTTTCCTCAACATCTCTTACCTTCGTTTTAGCTTCTCAATGCTCCAGTGCAATTTTCAGGGTCTCAGCTGACATCCACTTTGGTTTTTTTCCTCTTCCTCTGTCTTTGTAATGACCTTTTGCTTTCTTCATGGATGATTTACTTGATGTTATCTAAAAACTCATCTGGTCTTTGATCACCAGTGTTCAATGCTTCAAACCTATTCTTGAGAAGATTTTAAATTCAGGTGGGATAGACTTATGATCATATTTTGGTTCTCAAGGATTTTTAAAAATTTTCTTCAGCCTCAGTTTGAACTTGCACATGGACAATCTGATTCCTATGCAGCCTAGCTGGTGACATGCATGTGTAAAGTTGCTGTTTGTATCTTTTAATGAAGGCATTTGTGATTAGTAAATCACTAAACATATAAAATTCAATCATTCCCTTTCTGGCCTCATTTCTGTCACCAAGCCTGCACTTTCTGGACTACCCTTTCTTCTTCCTTGTTTCCAACTTTTGCATTCCAATCACCAATTATCTTGACTGCATATTTGGTCAATTTTGAACTACAAAATTTGATAAAAATCTTCCATTTCCTCCTCTTTGGTTTTAGCTGTTGGTGTGTACATTTGAATAACAGTCATCTATCTTAACAGGTGTTCCTTGTATGTGCATGGGTAATATCCTCTCACTCACATTGTCTTTTTAACTATAAATGTAACACCATTCTTCCTCTGCTTCTCATTCCAGCATAAGATACCATGTGATTATCTGATTCAAAGTGACCAAAGCCAGTCCATTTAACCTAATGCCTCGAATGCCGACGATCATGTGTTACATTTCATTTTTCACTACCTCTAGTTTTCCAACATTCATATTTCATAGATCCCATGTTCAAACTATTAAAATATGTTTGCAGCTGTTTCTCCTCATTTTTATTTACTTTCAGTCTGAGCTCTACCTCTACTACTATAACACTATGTACCTCTATTGTTCATAGGGTTTTCAGAGGCTTGATAATTCAGAAGTGGCTGGTCAATTTTTCTTCCAGTCACTCTTAATCTAGAAGCTCTACTAAAATCTGTCCATCATGGGTGACCCCTCTGCCATTCGACAAACTAGTGGCAGAGCCTTTAGCATCAAAGCACCCCCAAGTTACATCAGTACAGAAAACTGACAGACAAGTGCTGTACTAATTATAACAATGATAAAGAAGCAAGAATACAGATACTCAAGCTACAAAGGAACTGCCTCTGAAAACCCACTGCAGGGTCCACTATGAGTCAGTTCCAACTCAACAGTACATAACAACAATAATAACAACTGCCTCCCAAACAGTAATAATTTTTTGTAAATGAAGCCACCTACTTGTGGGATTTGTTATAGCATTATTAGACAACTAAAAAAGGTACCAATACAGTGCACTTCCTTATTGTTTGAGCTCATTAAAAATGTTTTCTGTGACTTGTTGGGTTTTTTTATATTATTAAATTTTATTAATTTTAATGAACATTTACAGAGATTTTGTGTTTTCATTCATTCATTGTTGCACTATTTTCTCTACCCTCCTCCCCAATTTGTTCTTCTTCCCCCTTGAAAGTCTGTTTTAATTGTCCAATTGCCACAGTGCTTGTCAAAACCAGTTCTGATTAATCTCCTTTGTCAGTGTGTCCTTTGCTATTCCCTATCACTCCTCCCTAAGAGAGACTTCACCCTGAGTCATAAGGAAAAGGGGACGGCGTATTCTCTTAGCTAATTCCTGCTGAAAAGGGACGTTGTAGGTTTCAGGGTGAAGATCTTCTCTAAGAGCCTCTTGTTCTGTGGATTGGCCCTTGCCTCATCTTTGTGAAAATTGTAAATTTTTTTGTCAGTTGTCCTTAACTGCCTCCAAAATCCCATTAGTTTTTTTAATATATTTTTTATTTGTTTGCATGCCTTCATATACATTGTGTTTCATATAATCTTTCCTTTATATTGTGTTTCTTTCATGTGCATTGTGTTTTATACAATTATTAATACATATATACTGTGTTTTATATAATTACTTACTATTGATCTATGCCTATTATCACCCCGTTTTCAACTCCTCATTGAATCTTTCCTACTCCTTCACTTTCCCCCACTTAACCACTAATCTCTGCTATCCAGTGACTTCTTTCATTTTTTTCCCTTCCCTTCATCCTCACACCCTCCCCTTTTGAACACTATTTTTTTTAGAATTTATATTCTTTTTT
>NW_006400064.1:1673272-1674536 GCF_000299155.1 Elephantulus edwardii | reverse complement strand
AATAATAATAATAACAATAAAAAATTTTTTAAAAAGAAAGGAAAACAAGGGAACTCCAGTGACCTAATGGCAAGAAGCTGTGCTATAATCCCGAAGGCATGTGGTTCGAATCCACCAGATGCTCAGCTGGAGAAGGACAGTCAATCTCTTCCAGTGCCAACTGGATCTGACTTGATGATATACAACAAAGAAAAGGGGTGGGGGGAATGGAGAACAGAGCAACCCAAAGATGACAAGTAGAAAAGATTGCCACTGGGAAACTTAATCAGGGCAATGCTTAAAGTCTGCAACTCTATCAATAGCATGATAAAGATAAAGAACTGACAACAACCTATGCAGACACAACAAAAACTGCCTTGGACATAGCAAGAGAACTTCATGTAATTTCAAAGAAGCATCAGGCAAGTTCAAACATTAAGAAAAAACCAAATAAGCCTTCTCCTGAAAAAAAAACAGACTATATCACAGACCCAGTGAATTTCCTAGAGACAGGGAGGCAGAAGAAATATATCAATATATCAGTTACATGATCTGGTGCTGAAAATATTACAAATGATGGAAGAAAGAGTTGAAACCATAAACAGAGGTACACATATTTTAAAAATTTTATCACAAGATGGAAAGAATACCATCAACTCAGTACTGTTGTCCTTGTTGTTAGGTGCCATGGTCAAGTATAACTCATAATGATGCTATAAACAACAGATCTGAACCTCGTCCTATTCTGTGCCATCCTTATCATTTCTGACACACCTGAGCCCATTGCTACACTGTGTCACTCTACCTCATTCAGGGTCTTCCCAACTTTCACTCACCTTACAAAAAAAATGATGTCCCTTTCCAAGAAACAGCCTCTCCTAGCAAGATGCCCAAAGTATACAAGAAGAAACTTTGTCACCTTTGCTTCCAGGGAGAATTTTGGCTGCACTTTTTCTAAGACATATATATTTGTTCTTTTAGTAATCCCTGAAATATTCAGTACTCTCCTCCAACACCACAACTCAAAGGTGGTTGTTGTCTTTGTTATTATGTGCCATCAAGTTGCTTATGACTCATAGCAACCCTATGTACAACAGCCATAAACCCTGCTCTGTCTCGTGCCAATCTCATTGTCTTCTGACACACCTATCCCGATGACCCCAATCACTGAATCAGTCCACCTCATAGAAGATCTTCCCCTCCTGTGCTGTCCCTCCACCCTCTCAAGCACGATATTCCTCTCCAAGGACTGGTCCCTCCTTGCAACATGTCCAAAGTATGTCAG
>NW_006400064.1:1661052-1669407 GCF_000299155.1 Elephantulus edwardii | reverse complement strand
TCTCTTTCTATCATCCTTATTCACTGTCCAACTCTCCGATGCATAGCACATAATTGCAAAGACTGTAGTCTTTCTCAAGCACACTACATGGTTTAAAATTTTAAAAAGTGTGTGTCACTGCCTTTTGAAATCTTCTGCTCAGCTCTTTAGTATCTTGAATTCTGCCTTCCTCTTTGACTTCTCGGAACTCCAGTGTAATATTCAGTCTCTTCTGACACCCATTTTGGTCTTTTCTTCCTCCTCTGTCTTTGTAATGACCTTTTGCAGTCTTTCTGGATGATACTCTTGATATCCTCCCATAACTCATCTGGTATTCGCTCATTGGTGTTCAAGGCCTCATCCTGAAATGGTTCTGAAATTCAGGTGGGATAGACTCAAGGTCATATTTTGGTTCAAGGTGGCACAGGAACCATTGGGGACATGTGGAGGGCATGCGAGATAGGAATTTCACAAGGGAAGAGGAAGGCCAGCACAGAGGAACTTCACAAATCCCCACCCCTCAGGTAAATGGGACCAGAGCTCAAAGGCAGCACAGGAACCGTTGGGGCCCTAGGGCTTCCAGTTCTACAGGACACATCAGCCTTGCCTGAGAAACATTACCACTAAATTTAAGAGACACTGGCTACAGCATAAGAAATTGTCAGCAGCTGAAGTGTTTGGAATTACAGAAGTCCAGAAAGCTTCAGGTACAAGTTATCAGATCAAGGGCTGGACAATGGGAGATAGGTGTTGAAGGGAGTGGGTAGGAGTGGATGGGGATACTGGTGGATGGTGGATCAGGGCAATAAGTGGGTAAAGACACTTGAGCCAACGGCAAGGACAGCACTGAAACTAATGGTTAATTCCACAGTTAGGGAAATACCATTCTTTTTTTCTGCAAAATGCACGTCTGTCAGATACTTCTCTAAATCTGAGCATTCAGATTAAGACAGATTAGGAAGAAGGACTGGCCATCCACTTCCAAAATAGCACTCCTCGAAAAACCCTATGTACAACAGAACACACATAGACTAACAGATAGGGCAACTGAGGTGGAGCTTTCAAATATGGAAATACAAAGGAAGAGGAACAGTTGTAAGCAGACATTAGTGACTGGAACATGGAATGTGAGAACCATGAATATAGGAAAATGAGATATTGTTAAGGAATAAATGGAACGCATAAATATTGACATACTAGGTATTGGCAAGATGAGATGAGATAGACTAGCATGGGGCATTTTGAGTCGGACATAACTCAAAGATATCAATTATTTTTCTGTCATCCTTATTCATTTTTGAGCTCTGTGATGCATACAGAGCAAGGACTAAGACCTGAATGAGGCACACCTTAGTCTTCAAACTAACATCATTGTTCCTCAGTATTTTGGAGAGCTCCTTGATAGTGGACATGCCCAAAGCAATATATCTCCTGATCTCTTGACTACTGGTGAGGAATTTTGTTTTCTTGATCTTAAGATGCAATCCATATTGAAGGCTGCAGTCTTTGATATTCTGCAGGAAGTATTTCAAGTCAGCTTCACTTTCAGCAAGCAAGATTATGTCATCTACATAACACAGGTTGTTGATGAGTCTTCCCTTGGTTCTGATGTCACATTTTTCTTCTGAGTCCAGCTTCTCAAATAATTTTCTAAGCATACATATTGATTGGAGATGGAAAGAGGATACAACTCTGATGTACACCTTTCCCAATTTTAAGGCATGTAGTGTTTCCTTGCTCTGTTTGGATAAAGCTTCTTGGTCTAGATATAGGTTTCCTATGAGAACAATTAAGTCTTCTGGTTTACTCATTCTTCTCAATGTTAGCCATACAAATTCCTTTGCATAATCAGTAAAACACAAATAGATATTCTTCTTGTGTTTGCTACTTCCCAGCCAGGATCCATCTCATATCAGAAGTGATATCTCTGGTACCATGGCCTCGTCTAAAACCTGCTTGAACCTCTGGCAGTTCTTTATTAATGTACTGTTCTAGCCACTTCTTTTATGATCTTTAGCAATACTTTCAATGCATGTGATATTAATGATATTGTTCACTAATTTTCACATTCTATTATAGCCTTTTTTGGGAAGGGAACAAATATGGATCTCTTTAGAGTCAGTCAGCCTCCACACTGTCCTCCAAACTTCCTGGCATACACTGGTGAAAATGTCTAGAGCTACATCTGTTATTTGAAACATGCCAATTGGCATTTCATCAATTCCTGAGGCCTTTTATTTTTTGCCTTCAGTATAGATGGATCTTCTTTTTTCCATTACCACTGGCCCCCATCAATATGGTATTTCCTGAAAATTTTCAGTGTCACCCAACACAATAGCAGAAACAACAGAAAGGTATGAAAATACAATCCATCATATCAATACTGATATTAAGGAAATTTTCACTATGTTGGAGGGATAGAAAAATAAAATAGAAGAAATGGAACAGAGAATCAGCAAGTTGGAACAAAATAACTTCAATGAGAACTTATTAGAGGAAAAATAAAGATAGGAGAAAAATAAAGAAAGCATAGAATCACGTGTGGTAATATCAAATGGAACAACATACGTACATTTTGAATTCCAGAATGGAAGACAGAGGGAAAAGCATTGAGAAAATTGTGGAGAAGATACTAGAAGAAAACTTTCCAGATGTTATAAAAAAGAGGAAATCCACATTCAAGAAGCTCAGCAAACCCCAAACAAATAGGCCTCAAAAGAAAAACATCAATACATATTATAGTCATATTCTCCAAACTCAAAGACAAAGATAAAATACAAAAGGGAGCACAACAAAAGCAAAGAGTCATCTGCATAGGAGAACCAATTAGATTAGACTCTGACTTCTCAACAGAAAGCATGTGAGTAAGAAGACAATGGAATGGCACATATAGAAGGTTGAAAGAACATAACTGTCAGCCTAGGATGCCATACCCAGCAAAGCTGCACATCAAATATAAAGAAAAAATCAAGTCATTTGCAGAAGAGTAGGAATTGGAGAAATGTGAAAACAAGACCAACTCTACAAGAAGGGAAATCAAATTCTTCATACCAAAAGAGCAGAGGAATATGGATGTACCCAAGTAACCAGCAAGAACAGAAAATGGAACGCAACAAAACTGAAACAGCAAAACCTGTCCTGTCAATAATCACTCTTGATGTGAATGGCTTGAACACACTGATGAAGAAAAAAAAAGAGGAGCAGAATGGATTAAAAAAAAAATCCCCAGAGCTCATCAATATGTTGCCTACATGAGATATATCTAAGAAACAAGGAGAAAGATAGACTAAAAATCACAGGTGGGGGAAAATATAAGCAAATGGCATCCACAAGAAAGCAGGAGTGTTAATTTGATAAAACATAGTGAAGGGGGGAGGACTCTTTCTTGTTTTGAGTTTATGATGTTCTTTTTTGAAAAATTCTTTAGCCTCTTTTTTTTTTTCTTTAATTTGAATGAAAGTTTACAAAGGCTTCAGACTTCCATTCATTCATTGTTCTACATTTCTCCCTGTCCACACCTCCTGCCCAATTCACTCTTCTCTTTGAAAAGTAAAAGAAATATTCTTTCATTGTTATGCAATCCCTCCTCCCAAGTCCACTCCACTATGCAGCCTTCATTCTGGACTCACATGACAATAACACCTAATCATATATTCCTTTTAAAAAGATCCCTCATCTGTTTCAATGCAACATACATAATTTATCCCCTCTTATTCAGTCTCTCCTCAATCCTAATGTCAGTTCTGTTTTACAACAGTGGTACTATGCAACGTTTGTCTTTTGTGACTGAGATATTTCACTCAGCATAATGTCCTCCATGGTCACCCATTTTGTACAATATTTCACAGCTTCTCCATTCGTTTGTTGATGGGCACTTGGGTTGTTTCTAACTCTTTGCTATTGTGAACAAAGCCACAATAAACATGGGTGTGCATATGTCTGCTTGGTGGCAGTTATGATGCCTTTGGAGATATTCCCAGTAGTGGAATTGCTGGGTAAAATGGCATTTCTTTTTGACAAAGCGCCATACAGCCTTCCATAGTGGTTGTACCATTTTACACTTCCACCAACAGTGAATAAGGGTTCCAGTTTCTCTACAACCTTGCCAGCATTTGTTGTTTGCTGTTCTGTTATATTTTGCTATTCTGATATCTTATAGTTGTTTTGATTTGCATCTTTCTTAGAACTAGGGATTTTGAACATTTCTTCATGTATTTGTTGGCCATCTGAATGTCTTCTTTGGTGAACTGTCTGTTCATATCCTGTGCCCATTTTTCAATTGGGTTGTTTATCTTTATCTTGTTGTGGTGCTCAAGTGTTTTATAAATTCTATATATAAGTCCTTTATCTGACATGTCATGACCAAATATTTTTTTCCAGTCTGTGGCTTCTCTTTTTACCCTGTTGGAGACATTTTGGATGTGCATAGGGATTTGATTCCTAGAAGATCCCATTCATTATCCTATCCTGGTTTTATATTTTTCAGGATGCTTGGAAGACTGTTTATGTTGTGGATTAGGACTTCTAGGGTTCTTCCAAGCTTTTCTTAAATGAAGTTTATAGTCCTTGGTTTTAGTCCTAGGTCCATGATGTACTTTGAGTTAGGTTAGTGTATGGGGTGAGGTGTGGGTCTTGCTTGAGTTTTCTACAGATAGTTTTCCAATTTTGCCAACACCATTTGTTTAAAAGGGCTGTCGTTTCCCCACTTAACTGATTTCATCTTTGTCAAAAATAAGTTGACCATAGGAAGATGGGCTGATTTCTCGGTTCTCAATTCTATTCCATTGATCTGTGTGTCTGTCATTGTATCAGTACCACGCTATCTTGACCAACATGGCAGTGTAGTAGGATTTGAAATCAGGGAGTGTGATGCTTCCTACCTTGTTTCTCTTTTTAAGGAGTGCTTTGCTTTTTCATGGTCTCTTTCCATTCCAAATGAAACTAGAGATTGCCTTTTTCATCTTATTGAACAATGGGATTGGTATTTGTATTGGGATTGCATTAAATGTGTAAATTGCCTTTGGTAGTATTGTCATTTTCAAAATATTGAGTCTTCCTATCCATAAGCAAGGGATATTCTTCCTCTTCTCAAGGTCTCTTTTTTGTTTCTTGTAGTAATGTTTTGTAATTTTCTTTTAACAGATCTTTTGTGCTTCTGGTCAGTTTTACTCCCAAATATACAGTCTTGTGAAGGGTATTGTTTTTCTTAGCTCCAGTTCTGTATTCTGTTTGTAGAGAAATCCAACTGATTTTTGTATGTTGCTGTCACTTTGCTGAATCGGTCAACTATATCCAGTAGTTTTCTTGCTGAGTCTTTAGGGTTTTCAAAGTATACTATCATATCATCTGCATAGAGAGATAATTTTACCTCCTCTTTGCCAATTTAGATACCTCTTATTTCCTTCTCTTGTCTTATTGCTATCACTAACACTTCCAATACAATAATGAATAGGAGAGGTGATAGTGGGCATTCTTGCCTAGTTCCTGTTCTTAAAGGGAATGCCTTTAATCTCTCTTCATTGAGAACAATGTTGGCTCTCGGGTTTTCATAAATACTTTTTACTATGTTGAAGAAATTCCCCTCTATTCCTATTTTGTTGAGTGTTTTAATCAAGAAAGAGTATTGGATTTTGTCAAAGGCCTTTTGATTGGTTTTTTTTTTATGTTGAACTATCCATGCATACTTATTATGAATCCTACTTGGTCATGGTGAATTATCTTTTTAATGTATCATTGGATTCAATTGGCCAAGATTTTATTCAGGATTTTTGCATCGATGTTCAAAAGATATTTTCTATTTTGGTGACGTCCTTTCCTGGTATCATCAATGGGGATTTTTTTTTTAAGTTGGGGGGACCCACTACACAGCTCTAGTAACCAAAACAACAGACACACACCAATGGAATAGAATCAAGAACTCAGAAATAACCACCCCCACCTATGGTCAATTGATATTTGACAAGGAAACAAAACTTATCATATGAGGAAACCACAACCTTGTCAACAAACAGAGCGGGCAAAACTAGGCATCTGTTTGCCAAAACTGAAAATAGGATCCACATCTAAGATCATTCACTTCTCTCACCACATCCCACATCATATACAAAAATCAACTCAAGGTGGATCAGAAACCCAAAACCATAATGATCATCTGAGACAAAACAAGACTCTGGCAAAATCAGGAGAGGACAAAATTGACAAATGAAATTTTTTTCCCTATATGAGTCAAAAACTCCTCCTCAAGAGATAGGAACACTTATACACTGCCAGGTGTTGTTGTTAAGTGCCATCAAGTCGCAGGCGACTCACAGCGATCTTATGAAGGAGAGTCCTTGACGCTTGGATGCCTCTTTCCAGGTTCATAGGGTTTCCGGAGGCAAGCTATTATGGAATTGGATGCCACTCTTCCTTCCAAGCTTGTTTTAATCAGGGAGCTCCACCCCACTCTCTGTCCACATTGGGTAGCCAATCATTAATGCATTTGACACACCAGTGTCACGGTGTTCAGCCTCACAGCAACCAAAAGTTAACGTGGTACGGCAACTTGTACACCAGGGCTATACGATCTAGAGGAATGTCTGAACAAAAACAATGAAAGACAGGCCCAAGGGCAGCGGATTAAAAGTCACCCACCTTTGGCTTGGTAGTATCGCTTTCTGTCCACTGGGCCAGCTGATCTCTCTCTCTCTCTATGTTGATATTATTGTTGTTAAGTGCCGTCGAGTCGCAGGTGACTCATAGCGACCCTATAGGATTGTAAAATGGTACAACCACTCTATAAGGCAGTTTGGTATGTCCTCAAAAAGCTGCCTGGAATATGCCCCAAGAAAATTAGAACTGAGGCACAAATGGACATTTGTACACTCATGTTCATAGCAGCATTATTCACCAAGTGTAAGAACTTGGAAATAGCACAAATGTCTAAGCACAATCGAATGGATTGAGAAATTATAGTACATGATGGATGCATGTGAATGCATGCAGGAGTGATGAATTTGAGAATCATTACCTAACTTGGGAGGGACTGGAGAGCATTATGCTAAGTGAACTAATTCAGACCTATAAGGACAAATACTGTATAAGACCACTATTATAGAAATAGAAAGATCACTAGTAAAATGTCTATGAGGATCCAAGGTGGGGAGGGTATTATTTGTAAATGACATTTCAGACAAGGGTCTCATAATTAAATGTTGCAGAATATTATACGACCTCCACAATTACAAAATTGGTAAAACACATGAAGAGTGTTCATAGAGGAGGACATTCAGATGGTGAATAAACACAGGAAGAAAGGTTCAATAATTCAGAGAGGTCCCTGACAGCAGACTTGCCAGTGTAATATGTCCTTGATCTCCTGATTACTGATAAGAAGTATATTGATTATAGATTCAGGTAAGATTAAGTCATTGACATTTTCAACTTTTCTCCATCTCCTATGATGTCACCTATCAGTACAATATTTTGTTTTCTTGATGTTGAGATGCAATATATTGTGGAGGCTGCAATGTTTGATTTTCTGCAGCATGGATATGAAGCCCTCTTCACTTTCAGCAGGTAAGATTGTCATTTTCATGTTGTTGTTTTGTGCTGTCAAGTCAACTACAACTCACAGCGACCCTATGTACAATAGCTTTGAGTTCCTGAGCCAATTTTACTGTCTCTGACACACCTACATTTATTACCCCAGTTATTGTGTCAGTTCATCTCAGCCAGGGTCTTCTTCTCATGCACAGTCTGTTGACCCTTTCAAGCATGATATCCTTCTCCAAAGACTGGTCCTTTCTGGCTGAATGCCCAAAGTATATGAGACAGAGTCTCAAAATCCTTGTCTCTAAGGAGCAACTTGGTTTTACACTCTCCAAGACAGACCTGATAATTTCCTTGGCAGTCCATGGTATGTTTAGTACGTTTCTCCAGCACAACTCAAAGGCACCAATTCTTCTGCCATTCTAGGTCATTGTCCAGCTCTCTCATGCATAGGAAGTACCAGCAAGGACCATAGCCTGGATCAGGCGTACCTTACTCTCTAAACTGATATCCTTGCTTTTCAGCACTCTGGAGAGGTTACTGACAAGATATTTTCCTAATGTGATTAATCATTTTTTTCCTCCAATCTTGATGCCATATTGTTCTTCATAAAGTCCAACTTCTCTAATAATATGCTCAGCATATAGACTGAATAGATAGGATGAAAGGATACAACGACACACACTTTTTAAAATTTTAAACCATGTAGTGTGCTTGAGAAAGACTACAGTCTTTGCAATTATGTGCTATGCATCGGAGAGTTGGACAGTGAATAAGGATGATAGAAAGAGAATTGATGCCTTTGAGCTGTGGTGCTGGAGAAGAGTGTTGAATATACCGTGGACT
>NW_006400064.1:1649101-1654817 GCF_000299155.1 Elephantulus edwardii | reverse complement strand
CACTTCTAATCTGTTCTTTCCCTCATCTGTTTCAATGCAATATACATAATTTATCCAGTTTTTTCTGTCATACCCCCACCCTGATGTCAGACCCATTCTACAACAGTGGCACCATGCAGTATTTGTCCCTTTGTGACTGAGATATTTCACTCAGCATAATGTCCTCCAGGGTCACCCACTTTGAATAATATTGCATCAATTCCTTGTTTTTTAATGCTGCGTAGTATTCCATTGTGTGGATATACCACAGCTTCTCTATCGACTTGTTGGTTTTTAAAAATATTTTATTTTTGAAGTGTTTTTCTTTTCATTCACATTGCGTTTCATATGCTCATTCCCATACAATGCATCTTAAAATTAATCACTACTGATACTTGCCCTCCATTACCTGTCTTCTCAGATCCCCACTGGATCTTTCCTAATTCCTTAATTTCCTGCTTTGACCCAACAAAATCTGCAACCACATGATTCCACCCTCAGCCCCTCTGCCCTCTACACTTTCCTCTTTGGATATCCATACACATCTTACTGGTTATCCTTCTGTTTTCACAATAACAATCTTATGCTGTATTTGTCCTCATGGGCCTGAGTTAGTTGACTCAGCAGAATGCTCTCCAGCCTCTTCCATATTATGTATTATTTTTCTAAATAATTGCTCTTTAGTGCTGCATAGTTTTCTATTGCATGAATGTATCACAGTTTCTTTTTCTATTTTTTTCTTTTTATATTTTTATATTATTATTTTGTGTGTGTAGAGTCAAATTGGATCTGACTGGTACAGGAGGAGATTGCCCCTCCTTCTCCAGCAGAGCATCTGGTGGATTCAAATCAAGTGCCTCTGGGATTACAGTGCAGCTTCCTGCCACTATTCCCTTACCACAATTTCTTGAGCTGTTCATTTGTTGATGAACATTTTGGGCTGTTTCTGTGTTCTTGTTATTGTGAATAACACTACTATGAATTATCAGTGTACAAACCTCCATTTGTGTCTCATTTCTAATTTCCTTGAGGGTTTATTCCTAGTAGTGGAATAATTGAGTCATACAAATTCCTATGTTCAGCTTTTTGAGGAAATGCCTAATTACCTTCAGAGCATAAGCACCATTTTACAATCTCACCAAAAGCGTATGCAAATTTCAATCTCTTCATTTCCTCTCTAACATTTATTGCTATTAAACTTTGCCATGGCTACTGGGGTGAGATGTTATCTCATTGTGTTTTTTATTTGCATCCCTCTTATTGCGAGTGATTTTGATAATTTCTTCATGTGTCTGTTGCCTATTTCAATGTATTCCTCTGTGAAAAGTCTTTCCACATAGTTTGCCCATTTTGTAATTGGTTTATTATTCTTTTTTCTTGTAGAGGCCCTGAAGTATTCTATAAACTTCCGTTATGAGACCCTTGTCTGAGATGTTATTGCCAAATGGGTTTGGTTTTTCCCCCAGTCAGTAGGTTTTCTTTTCACCCTATTGGCAAAAGGTTTCGATGCACACAGGAAGATAGTCTTTAGAAGGTCCCATTCATCAATGTTATCCTCTCCTGGTTGTGCAGTTTTCAGTAACTTGTTAATAGAAGTGTCCTTACAGATGCAGAGGTCCACTCAGGTATACTCTCCTGCAAGAAGTTTCCCAGAAGGCCTGTCTTAGCTCCACCAAGCCCACTACCAGAACTCCCAGGGTATAGTACCTCTCTTGCTTGGCATACTCTGAGTCTCTAAGGGATGTAGGTATCCTAGTCTTGAACACCTAAAGCCATCCCCACTTCCAATTAAACATTCCCTCTGCATCTACTGCTGCTGCTAGTATGGAAGCCTTCTCCCCTCTTCTCCTAACCCTCAGCTCTCCTCACCAGAAGCTCAGCTGCCTGCTCTACTTGTGTGGGCATTCCTGCTCCAGTACTAGACTGACTCACAGGCAGGCACATATCCACCCTGAAGCTTAAGGAGACTAAAATCAGGCCAAGAAAATAACTACCCAAGTACATGTAACAGAATCAGGCCAGGGAGCCAGCATTCCCAAATCCTGGCACTGGGTTTAATGTCATTTACAGTTTATTCACTGGATAAGTAATTCTAATGACTTCCACTGCTGCTGTCGTTAATACTGTTACTGCTATTGCTACTACCACCACCATTGTTACTACTGCTACAGTACCTGCTGCTTTTGCTGCTGCTATTACTGATGCTGCTGCAGCTGCTGATACTGTTACTACTGATACTCATAATACTGGCGGTGGTGCTACAACTAATACTGCTGGTGCTATTGCTTATGCTGCTGCTGCTATTACTAATAGAGCAAAAAAGTCACAGTTTCCCTAGGCCTTATCCCCAGGCTTGACTATTCTTTGAAAAAAACCTGATAATTTAAGTGTTCTGATAAGGTGCTATATGATTAGATCATGATAAGACTTTGGGCCCAATCACACAGTGACAGGATATCTACCCCCAAATTCTGGACCAAATTACCACCTTCTCCAAATAAAACGTCTGATCCCTTCTGCGATTGGTCAGCTGGTATCTTTCTCAGACTAATCAATAAAGGCCTGTTCATTTCTTGGGACCAGCTTCTCTCTCTCTCTCACTTTTTCTAACAACAAATATTGCTGCTGTCTTCTCTGTCTGCTGCTGCTGCTGCTTCTAATACAGTGGGTATAAAAGCAGCAGAAGCCAGTACTGCTAGGGGTCTTTGAAAGAAGACCTCACCTCTGTGAGTTAAGTGGTGCATCTATCTTACAGAAGTTCTGATCTGGAAATCAACTGACTCTGGCCCATCAAGCTTAGGTCTGAGGCCACAGGGCAGTAAGGTACTTATTTACTTGCTAAGGAAACAAAGACCCCAGAATGTCAAGCTCAGGTTCAGTCATGGGTCTTTGGGGTAAGGAAGTGAAGTCTGGCCTTTCAAGATCCAAAGCGCAGAAGAGATAAGTGAAATGGAATAGGACATGGGAAACCTCAAGAATCCCCCCTCCCCAGCGAAGCTTTGATATGACTGGTTCGTGTATCCATCTCCTTGTCAGAAAAGTCTTAAAGGAAGGGACCACACTGTAAAGAGGATTACCATAGGAGTGCCTCACTCGGCATGGTCCCATGTTGTTGGGTAAATCCACTTCTCAGAGCTAGGGCTCTTAGTCTGCAAATGGAGCTGGCCACCCTTCTCCTGAAGAGGCTGAGGACTATGAGAGTGAAGGGACCAGGCAGAGCCTTCGCAGGGCTTGGTGCTGCTAAAACTTACTGATGGGGCTGCTGTCTTCTCTGTCTTATCAGAAGAGAAGTTTTGGCTTGTTAATTTGGCCTGTGGGAATCCCCTGGAGTTCAATGTAAAAATCCCAGGGCCTGGGGGCCTCTCATGGATTCTGATTGATCAGCTTCAGGGGGGCAGCCTAAGGCTTGTGTTTTTAAAAGCAAACCTTGTAATAGTATTGATCAGGCAGATTTGAGCCTTTTGATCCTCAGATGGCAGGCATGGAAACAGACCTGGTCCCCAGCTTATGGGTGGTAGGACCAGAATGCAGGCCAGACTATCAAACTCACATCCAGGCTAGCCAAACTAGCCATGAACTTCCCACCACATGTGCAGCTAAGCCTGGGAGGGCCCCAGGATCCTCACTTTTTGGATGAGGAACTACTGACCTAAGAAGGGACTTGGCTGAGAGAAGCAGATGTCAGACCTGGTGAGGGCACTGATACTGGTGCTGTAGTGCACACCTGAGTTCCAACACTGCTCAGCATCACTCAAGCCCCACAGAAAGCCCACCTACCACACAGGCTCTTACCCATATGCCCACAGCCATGTTTAGGGCAAAGTACAGGGCGATGACAGTGATATCAGCCACCTTCAATTGTGGCCCGGTAGCGTGACCAGTAGAGTTGTCAGTTTCCATGCTGCAGGCACCAGTTCTGAGCAGAGACTAAGGGGCAAGCCAGGTCAAAATGGGCTTTCTAGAGGGACCTCATTGATCATTAAACTGACCAGACATTCTCAGTCCACAAGGTAGCTGCATGTAACACCTGCTTCAAAGTGCAGCCATCTCCCCTTTGCCCTCCTAGGGGCAAGGGAAGGAGGAGGCAGTCCCTGAAACTCAGCAGAGGGACAGAGGTGAGCTCAGGGACGTGACGGCTCTGCAGAGCCTCAGAGATAGCCTGGGTGCCAACATGCAGACAGAATAAAAACTCTTACAGGTAGCACCAGGTTCTAGACTGATAATACCTTACTTTTGGGAACACTCTTGGTCCTCCCCTACAGTCACAGTCATCAAGCCCTGAATTAGTGAGAGGGACCCAGGGGAAAATTCCTGCATTCCCATTAAATCCCAGCACCAGAAGTTCTGGTCTCTGAGACAGCCCTTGATAGAATAACAGAAAGGATGAGTTTTCATTCATTCATTAATACACCTTTTCCTCTCCCCTTCTCCCCCAATTCACTTTGTAATGTATGTCTTGTTCCAAATTGCCATACGCACAATGACTAATCATCCATTTCCTTCAGAGTCCCTCCTTCCATTCCAGAGCAATGTTCATTGTCCATTCTTGCCCTGCTTTCCCCTCCCGTGTCTATTGTATTGTTACAACAGTAGTCCTATGAGCATTTGTCTGCTCTCCTATTCAGAACAGAAAAAATAAGTCCAAGGCTGTGGACTCCCTGTGGCTGGCCTGGGACTGAGTAGTCTGCCTATTAGGTAGCCACCTATTAGGGGCCCTACCAGCAGCTTAGCTTTCCAACACCACACTCTTGCATGCTTGAAGTAATTTCACAGTGCAGTCAAAAGAACAAAGTCAGAGAGAGGTGGGGCAGATTAAGAGGTAGAGCTGAAGTCATAATCAAATCAACCCCCAAATCGTTGCTGACAATATTGTCCTTTAATCAATTTGCATTCAGGTTATGGTGGTGCAGCTACCATCCTTCCTGATCACTCACTAATTCATTTAGGCTATGGTAGGGGCAGCTCCCTTCTTCCTAGCACTCATTAATTCACTTAGCATGCCCAGGCAGGCTGGAGATCTTACATCTCCATGGTAGTGACAAACACCACATCTTGGCTTCACAGAACACTTGGAGTTCAACCAGTCAGTACATGCAGCCTGCCAAGGTGTTAATGAATGAGCAGCCTGGTGGTGAACACATGCTGCTTGCAAAACCATCAGGCTGTTACTCTGTAACTTGGAAGGAAGGGTTTAAAGACTCACCCCTAACCTGTAGGATTGGACTGTCAGTGTGTGTGTGTGTGTGTGTGTGTGTGTGTGTGTGTGTGTGTGCACTGCAACTTGCTACACATAATAGCAGACATCAGGCAGGCCGCCAGCTCCACCAGTGCCCACTCTCCTGCCTTCCACAAATCTGCTTCAGAGGCTGCATGTGTTCCTAGTGATTACTCAAAAAGTGTCAATCAGAAGATCTCTACACTAATCAAAAGGATCCAGCTGAAAAATATTCCAGCTCCTCAAATCTGTCACGTAAGTCATTGAACCAATACTGTTGGGTCCTCTGTTGAGTCTCAGATGGAAATAAACCGCAGCCACTAAACTGCTTCTGTCTTAATGGATTCACCTATTGTAGAAATTTTATATCATGTTTGTTGTTGTTGTTGTTGTTATGTGCCGTCGAGTCACTTGTGACTCATAACGACCCTATGTACAACAGCCTAAACTCTGCTCTGTCCTGTGCCAATCGCACTGTCTCTGACACTCCCATCCTGATTATCCCAGTCACGGAATCAATCC
>NW_006400064.1:1644990-1647981 GCF_000299155.1 Elephantulus edwardii | reverse complement strand
TGTTCTGTAATTTCCACATTCTGTTGGGTCACCTTTCTTTGGGATAGGAACAAATATAGATCTCTTCCAGTCAGTTGGCCAAGTGTTTGTTCTCCAGATTTCTTGGCACAACTTGGTGAGCACATCCAGGGCAGCATCTGTTAACTGAAATATGTCAACTGGTATACCATCTATTCCTGGAACCTTATTTTTTGCCATTTCCTTCAAAGCAGCCTGGACTTCTTCTTTCATCACCATAGGCTCTTGCTCATATGTTGTTTCATATGTTGTTTATATCATAGAAACCAATATATGTCCTTTGTGACTGGCTTCTTCTACTTAGTTTGACATTAAATGTCATGCATGTCAGTATTATTTTTTATGGCTGAATAATACTTCATAGTATGAATGCACCATATTTTATTTACCTATTCATGAATTTTTAATATTTTTTATTTTATTATTTTTTATTTATTTGCTTACAAAGTTTGTATACATTAGTTTCATGCTGTTTTTCCACTCACATTGTTCCATACAATCATCCCCATTCACTAAGTTTTATAAAATTAATCACCAGTACATTATGCCCACCATTACCCTATCATTTCAGGCCCCCATTGGATCTTTCACATTTCCTTTACTCTCTCTCTCTCCAACCACCAAATTGTGCAACCCAATGACTTAACTCCTACCAATCCTCACCCCTCTGTTCCCACCCCATCCCCCTTTGGATCTCCATATATGTTTTATTAGTTATACGTCTATTTTTTATACATCTTCCTTTTCTTTATTGTTCTTTTGTATGCTTCTATTTTTTACAATAATGGTCTTATGCAGTATTTGTCCTTATGAGACTTAGTTCAGTCAGTATAATGTTCTCCAGTCTCTCCTAAGTTACGTAGAATTTTTCAAAATCATTGTTCTTGCATGCTGCATAGTATTCCATTGTTTGAATGTACCACATTTTCTCAGTTCATTCAGTTATGTTTGAACATGTTCTTGTAAGGTGAATAATGCTACTATGAACATTGGTGTACATGTCAAAAGAGAAATTTTCAAATATATTTGGAGATGAAAGAGACCCCCTATAAAGAAAGCACTTCTGAAAAATAAAAATGAGGCAGGAGGCATAGTACTCCAACCTCATAACCTATTGTTGCAGTTGTTGTTAAGTGCCATCGAGTCACAGGCGACTCATAGTGACCCTATGAAGGAGAGTCCTCAATGCTCATAACCTACTACACAGTGGTAATGACCAAAAGGGCATGGTACTGGCATAATGATAGGCACACAGACCAATGAAAATAATTGAGAATCCAGAAATGGACGTATCCATCTATAGTCAACTGATATTCAACATGGAAATAAAATCTATCAAATGGGAAAATGATCTCTTCAACAAATGGTACTGGCAAAACTGGACCACTACCTGCAGAAAGCTGAAAAAGGATCCACATCTCACACTATACACAAATATCAACCCAAGGTGGATCAGAGACCACCTTGACTAAATCACAAAACCACAAAGTTCCTAAGAGACAAAATTGTACCAAGTTTAGAAGGCCTAGCCAATTGGGAAAAAATATCTGACAATACCATCTAAGACAAGGGACTTATATCAAAAGTTTAAAGAATCCTACAGGGCCTTTTAAAGAAAAAGACTGATAACCCAGTTACAAAATGGACAAAAGACATGGAAATATTCTTCACAGGGAAGACATTCAGATGGCTAAAAGACATGTGAAGAAATGTTTCACTGGCAATGAGAGACGTAAATCAAAACCACAGTGAGATATCATCTTAGCCTAGTAGTAGCAATGACAAAGTTTAGCTGGGCAGCAAGCAATACATGTTGGAGAGGATATGGAGAGGTGGGAACTCTCATACACTCTTGGTGGGATTGTAAAATGGTACAACCACTCTGGAAGCTGTTTGATGTTCCAAAAAAAGTTGAATGTAGAAACTCTGTATGACCCAGCTATGTCACTACTAGGAATATATATCAAGGAAATCAGAACTAAGGCACAAACAGAGAATTACCTATTGATCATTAGATGACATCTGTTTCCATCTTTTGCCTGGTATGAATACTGCTGGCTATGAACATTTATGAGACCCAGGCCTGCATCACGATGGTCAGGAACTTGAATGATCCAGGAAGTATCAAAAGATGGAGAGAATACACAGAGTCATTGTACCAAAACTGATTGGCTGACAATTAACCATTTGAGGAAGTGGCATATAATCAAGAACCAAGAGTCCTGAAGGAAGAAGTTCAAGCTGTACTGAAGGTATTGCTAAAAATAAAGCACCAAGAACAAATGGAATACCACTTGGCATGTTTCAACAAATAGATGCAGCCCTGGACTTGCTTGCCAGGCTGTGCAAAGAAGTCTGAAATAAAAAAAAAAAAAAGAAGTCTGAAATATGGCTAGATGGACAACTAACTGGAAGAGATCTGTATTTTTTTCTCATTCTCAAAAAAGGTGAACAAAAAGAATGTGGAAACTATCCAAAAATTTTGTTAATATTGCATTCAAGCAAAATCTTGCTTAAAATTCTTTTTAAATGGCTAGAACAATACATCAACTAAGAACTGCTAGAAATTCAGGCAGGATTTAGGCACCAGATGTCACATCATTGCTCATGTCAGATGGGCATGGTTGAAAAAGAGAAAATTCCAGAGGAATGTCTGTCTGTGTGTTATTGACTGTGCAAAGAAATTTGAGTGTGTGAATAAGGACAAATTATGGCTAACGCTGAGAAGAATGGAAATCCCACAAACCTTAAGTGTGCTAATGTAAATCTATACCTAGACCAAGAAAATGTGTGAAGAGAGCAAGGGAACACTACTGTATGGTTTAAAATCAGGAAAGGTGTGTGTCAGAGTTGTATACAAACTGCCAGATCATGGGTTGGACAATGGAAGATATTTTTCTGAAGGGACTTGGTAGATGAGAAGGATTATCCTGGTGGAGGGTGGAGATGGGAAGCAAGTGGGTAATGGCACTG
>NW_006400064.1:1638781-1642119 GCF_000299155.1 Elephantulus edwardii | reverse complement strand
GAGGCGGTGCGGTTGGCGCAGGATAGAGCAGGGTTTAGAGCTGTTGTGCATAGGGTCGCTATGAGTCGGAAACGACTCGATGGCACATAACAACAACATTATTCAGTCAGTATGTTGAGCAAACAATTTGAGAAGCTGGACTCTATGAAGAAAAATGTTGCATCAGGATTGGGGGAAGACTTATCAACAATGTTGTTTGTTGAAAGTGAGGAGGACTTGAAGCATTTACTGCAACCTTCAAAATGGATTACATCTCAACATCAAGGACACTAAAATCCTCACCAATGAGCCAATGGGCAACATCATAATAGATGGAGAAAAGATAGAAACTGTAACAGTTTCATTTTACTTGGATCCACAATCATCAGCATCTTTGGTAAGAGCAGTCAAGAGATCAAAAGACATTGCACTGTGAATATCTACTGTCTGAGACTTTTATAAATGCTAAAATGCAAATATGTCAGTTTAAATACTAAGGTGTGCCTGATGCAGGACAGTCTTTTCGGTTACTTGCTATGCACCTAAAAATTGGATAATGACTAAAGATGACTGAAGAATAATTAATGACTTTGAGTTTTGGTGTTGGAGAAAAGTACTAAATGTACTATGGACTGCCAAACTAACACACAAAGGAGAGCTGCTTGCTGACACCATGCAAGTGCCAGGAAGCTGCTTGCTGGTGCCATACACGTGACAGGTAGCTGCTTGCTGACTCCAAGCACATGCTTGGCAGCTGTTTCCTGACACCACAACCCCAGAAGGGAGCTTCTTGCTGACATCACACACCCACAGGGGAGCTGCTGACACATGTGACAGGGACCACCAGGGATCACCAGGGAGCAATGTGCTGGGGGGAACAGGAAAGCTGGAATCTGAGTGTGTGTGAGCCTCGAACACCAGTACCATCACCACTGACCTGCACCAGGAACTCCAGTCCTGATGCCGCTGGCCCACACCCAAAATGTTGATCCTGATGCACATCTGGAGCGACACTGGAACTTGAATGAGATTCTTCATGGGAGGTCACTGCCATTTGGCTCGATCACATGGGACTGCTTAAGCTCAATCAGAAGGGAGTGTGGAACTCATTCTTGAAGGGAAAACCAATGCTTCCTGGTTTTCCAATTGGGTCTTCAGACTCCACCCTGAGTTCCTTATGTCCAGTACATCAACTGCTTCTAGCCCAGAGCACCTTGGGCTACACTAGCTGTGGCAATTGTCTGATAGAGGAGGCTGCTTCCGCAGGCCTTTTCTCTATCAAACTGAAAGAAACCCAGGCATAGAAGCTGCCCCATACTCTTCTGGAGCAGTGACTTCAGATTAGAACCTACTATAGTCTCAGACATGAAAAACTCTACCACAGCAATGACACATAGGAAGCAGGTTACCTCATCCCTTTAAAAAGCCCAAAGGAAGATGTCATCCCAAAAAAGTGACACAATATCAATCAATTTCCTGAAGCCAGAAAGTCTGTGAAACTTTCTGACACAGAATTTAAAAGAACAATGCCTGAACATTTTCAATGGCTGAAAGACAAATGTGAAGAATTACAGGACACCACAAGCAAAAACCAGGAGGTACTTAAAAAACAATCCAAAACAACGCAAATAAAACAAATGAGGCATTAGAGGCTCTGGAAAAACAAGAAACCACAATCCAAAATATGAGGACCAAAGTTTCAGATGCTGTCAACATGATGAAGTGTCACCTGAACAGGGTTGAAGAGATGGAACACAGAACCAGTAAAATAGGAGATAAAATTGTCACCACTGATATGCTTGAAGAAAAAGTAGAATCAAAAAGGAAGAAAAAAGAAGAAAACCTATGAATAATGTGGGACACATTATTCAAGAGAAATAACATGCACATCATCAGAATCCCAGAACAGGAAGAAGCAAGCAAAGGCACTGCAAAAGTTGTGGAAGAATAACTAGAAGAAAATTTCTCAGGCATAATGAAGAATGAGAGAATATACATTCAAGAAGCTGAGAGAACACCATATAGAAGAGAACCCAAAAGAAAAACAACAAGTAATATCATAGTCAAATTTGTCAGAACCAAAGATAAGGAGAGAATTCTGAATGCAGCAAGGGAGAAACAAAGAGGGAAACCTAGAAGGGAGAGCAAATAAGATTCAGCGGCAATTTCTCAGCAGAAACCATGTGAGCAAGAAGACAACAGAATGACATATATTGAACACTCAAAGAACACAACTGCCAATGAAGAATATTATACCCAGCAAGACTGTCCATCAAATATGAAGGAGAGATCAAGATATTCCTGGAAAAACAGAACCCAAGGGAATTTGTAAAAAAAAAAAAAACAGCATTGCAAAAAACACTGAGAGACGTCCTTTTTACAGAGATGCCACAGAGAGCAGGATGGACTTTAGTAACTAGCTACAACACCAAAAAGAACTCAACAAAATGATAGCAATGAAGCCTTCTGTCTCAATAATAACACTGAATATAAATGGTTTAAATGCACCACTGAAGAGAAAAAGAGTAGCAGATTGGATTTTAAAAAAAAAAAATCCATCAATATGCTGTCTACAAGAGACACATCTGAAAAATGAAGTTAAATAAAGACTGAAAAATAAAAGGGTGGAGAAAAAAAATATACCAAGCAAATGGCAACCAGAAAAAAGCAGGAGTAGCACTATTAATTTCCGATAAAATAGATTTCAATGCAAAAACCACCATAAAGGACAAGGAAGGCCACTACATAATGCTTAAGGGTCAAAAGAAAAAGAAGATATAACAAAAATAAATATCTAAGCATCAAATAGAAGCAGGAGTGGCATTCACTTCTGAAATGGCTTGCCTTCAGAAACTCTATGTATGAACAGTGCTCAAGCTGTTCGTTCATAGGGTAACTATGAGTCATCTACGACTCGATGGCATCAAACAACAACAACAACAAGAAGCATCAAATGAAAGACCTGCCAAATATATAAAACAAACATTAACTGGAAAAGGAAATGTTGCTGTTGTTGTTATGTGCCGCCGAGTCGTTTCTGACTCATAGCGACCCTATGTACAACACCCCTAAACCCTGCTCTATCTTGCGCCAACCGCACTGCCTCTGACACACCCATCCCGATTACTCTAGTCACTGAATCAATCCATCTCATAGAGGGTCTTCCCCTCCTGTGCTGTCCCTCAACCCTCCCAAGCATGATGTCCCTCTCCAAGGACATGTCCCTCCTGGCAACATGTCCAAAGTATGTCAGATGAAACCCCAGAATCCTTGCCTCCAAGGAGTAGCTTGGTTTAATCCTCTCCAAGATAAATCTGTTTGTTTTCCTGGCAGTCCAGGGTACATTCAGTACCCTTCTC
>NW_006400064.1:1631050-1635561 GCF_000299155.1 Elephantulus edwardii | reverse complement strand
AGAAACTCTGAAGATTGCACTGGGGCATAGAGAAGCCAAAGCACAAGGAAGAATTCAAGATACTAAAGAGCTGAACAGAAGATTCCAAAAGGCTGCTCAGAATGACAAAGCAAAATACTACAATGAAGGAAAAAGAAATAGACAACACTATTATAGAAGTTAAGACTTCAATACACCACTCTCAAGAAAACATAGAACTTGCAGAAAGAAAGTCAACAAAGATTCTAAGGAATTAAACCACAAAATAAACCACTCAATCTCATACATATTTATAGGCTAATACACCCAAGAAAAAGCACAGCATACCTTCTCCTCCAATGTTCATGGAACATTCTCCAGAATAGAGCACATTCTAGGTCACAAGGCAAGCATCTGTATATGCAAAAGCATAGAAATAATACAAAGCATCTTCTCAGACCACAATGCTACAAATTAGAAATTAATAGCAAGAGGATAAAGGATAACAAAACATATATTTGGAAGCTGAACAACACCTTGCTTGAACATGAGTGGGTACTTGAAGAAATGAAAAATGAAATAAAAAGTTTCCAGAAACAAATGACATTGAAAACACCACGTACCAAAACCTCTGGGAAACAGCCAAAGCAGTAAAGAGAGGTCAATTTATAGCAATAAGCAAACACATTAAGAGACAGGAAAAAATGACCCTTGACTCTCTAACCAAAAATCTCCAACAAATTAAAAAAGAACAGCAAGAAAACCCGACACCCTCCAAAAAGCCTCAAATTATAAAAATTCGGGATGAAATAGAAAACAGAAAAACAATATAAGCCATCAACAAAACCAGAAGTTGGTTCTTCAAAAAGGTCAGTAAAATTGACAAATGACTAGCAAAACTAACAAAAGAAAAGAAGGAAAAGACACAAACAATCTGAATAAGGAATGAAACGGTCAATGTCACAATGGAACAAACTAAAATAAAAAGGTTCACAATGGAATACTATGAAAAACTATACTCAAACAAACATGAAAACCTAGAAGAAATGGACAAATACTTAAAAAATCACAACCGACCTAAACTTACACAAATTGAAGTTTAAAACCCAAACAGCCCCATTACAAAACATTCAGAGAACTTCCACCAATTCCACATAAACTATTTCAGAAAATTGAAAAAGATGGAATTCTCCAAGACTCATTCTATGAAGCAAACATATCCTTGATACTGAAACCAGGTAAAGGCATTACCAAAATAGAAAACTATAGGCCATGAACATAGATGCAAAAATCCTGAATAAAATCGTGGCCATTAGAATTCAATGATTCATCAAGAAAATAATTCACCATGACCAAGTGGGATTCATAACAGGTATGTAAGGATGATTCAACATAAGAAAAACAATCAGTGTAATTCAATACATTAACAAACCAAAAAACAAGAACCTATCAATTGATGCAGAAAAGGCCTTTGAAAAAAAATACAACACCCTTTCCTGATTAAAACACTCAACAAAATAGGAATAGAAGATAATTTTATCAACATAGTAAAAAGTATATATGCAAACCGGAGAGCCAACGTTGTTCTCAATGAAGAGAGATTAAAGGCACTCCCCTTGAGAACAGGAACTAGGCAAGGATGCCCACTATCACCTCTCCTATTCAATAATGTATTGGAACTGTTAGTGATAACAATAAGATAAGAAAAGGAAATAAGAGGTATCCAAGTTGGCAAAGAGGAGGTAAAATTATCTCTCTATGTAGATGATACGATAGTATACTTAGAAAACCCTAAAGACTAAGCAAGAAAACTACTGGACATAGTTGACCAATTCAGCAAAGTGGTGGGATACAAGATCAACATACAAAAATCAACTGGATTTCTCTACAGTGACAAAAAAGAATATACAACTGGAGCTAAGACAAGCAATATCTTTCACAATAGCTAATCAAAAGAATACTTGTGAGTAAATCTAACCAGAAACACAAAAGACTTATTCAAAGAAAATTACAAAACATTACTACAAGAAACAAAAAGAGACCTGGAGAAATGGAAGAATATCCCATGCTCATGGATAGGAAGACTCAATATTCTGAAAATGACAATACTACCAAAGGTAATCTACAAGTTCAATGAAATCCCAATACAAATACCAATTCCATTGTTCAACAAGATGGAAAGGCTATCTCCAATTTCATTTGGCATGGAAAGAGACCACAAATAAGCAAAGCACTCCTTAAAAAGAGAAACAAGGTAGGAAGCATCTCACTCCCTGATTTCAAATCCTACTACACTGCCATGATGATCAAGACAGAATGGTGCTGGTACAGTGACAGACACATATATCAATGGAATAGAAATGAGAACCCAGAAACCAGCCCATCTACCTATGGTCAACTGATTTTTGACAAGGAGATGAAATTAGTTAAGTGGGGAAACGATGGATCATGGACCTAGTACTAAAACCAAGGACTATAAACTTCATTAGAGAACTTAGAAGAACTCTAGAAGTCCTAATCCACAACATAAACAGTCTTCCAAACATCCTGGAAAATCTACAACCAGGAAAGATAAAATATATAAATGGGACCTTCTAAGAATCAAATCTCTATGCACATCCAAAAACTTCTCCAACAGGGCAAACAGGGAAGCCACAGACTGGGAAAATGATTTGGTAATGACATGTCAGATAAGAGACTTCTATCTAGAATTTACAATATTCGAATGCCACAAGATAAACAGCTCAATTGCAAAATGGGCACAGGATATGAAGACACTTCACCAAAGACATTCAGATGGCAAACAAACATATGAAGAAATGTTCAAAATCCCTAGCTCTAAAATAGATGTGAAATCAAAACAATTATGAGCTATCATCTCACCCCAGTAAGAATAGCAAAATATAACAAAGCATCAAACAACAAATATTGGCAAGGTTGTGGGGTGACGGTGCAACCACTATGGAAGGCAGTATGGACAGTATGGCAATTTCTCAAAAAAGTTGCAAATAAAAATACCATTTAACCCAGCAATTCCACTACTGGGAATATACCCTAAAGGAACCAGAACTGCCACCCAAGCAGATATATGCAAACCCATGTTTACTGCTGTATTGTTCACAAAAGCAGAGTTGGAAACAACCCAAGTGCCCATCAACAAACAAATGGATAGAGAAACGGTGGTATATTTGCACAATGAAATATTGTGCAACACTGAAAAACCAAGAACTCATGAAATATTATACAAAATGGATGACCTTGGAGGACATTATGCTCAGTGAAGTATCTCAGTCACAAAAAGACAAGTACTGCATAATGCCACTGTTACAGAACAGGACTGATTATGGGGGTTGTGGGGAAACTAAGAAAAGATGGGATAACTCATGTACACAGCATTGAAAGAGATGAGGGAGAGGACTGTGTAAAAGGAATATATGATAAGGTATTATTGGCATGACAAGAGTCTAGAATAAGAGTTGCATAGTAAAGTGGTCAGGGTGTGGGAAGGGGGAAACGTGTGTAACAACGACAGAATTTTTTTTTCAAAGAAAAAAGTTAACTGAGGGGTGGGACAGAGAGGAAAATGTCTAACAATGAATGAATGGAAATTCAAGTCCTTTATAAACTTTAAACATTAATATCTAAAAAAAATAAAAGAGGGGAAACAAACAAACAAAAAACCCCAGCAAAATAATAAACAAGTCTGTCCTGGAGAAAGTACAACCAGGATAACTCTTTGGAGGCAAGGATGATGAAGCTTCTTTTTACATACTTTGGGCATGTTGTTTGGAGGAGCTAGTCCTTGGAAAAGGACATCAGGCTTGTAAAGGTGGAAAGCTGAGGTAAGACAGGAAAACAGCCAACACGGTAAGTTAACAGGAATTGATCATGTGGGCTGTTCCAACAGGCTCAATTATATTGGACATGGAGAGGATGATACAGGATAGAGAAGGGTTCAGACTCAATGCTTATAGGGTTGCAATGAGTCATAGTGGACCCAATGGCACATAACAACAATGCATTTTGTACTTGGGTTGTTGTATTTATCTTGTTGAGTTTTGGGGATTTTTTTATAATTTTATAAATTAGTTCCTTGCCAGATATACAATTTCAGAATATTTGCCCCTAGTTGGTAGGGGTTTTCCTTACTTATTTGGTAAAGTCTTTGATGCAATTCAGATCTCACTCATAGGTGGAGGTCTCAAGAGTCTAGTTTATCCTCAGCTTATTATGCATTCACATTTATTTTTTGCTATGTATCAGAGTAGCTGGTGGTCTGTTCCACAATCAGCTCCTGGCCTTGTTTTCACAGCTGATATTGAGCTTCTCCAGCAGTTTTTTCCGCAAATGTAATCGATCTGATTCCTATGCATACCATCAGGTGAAATCCATGTGTATAACCTGCGTTTATGTTTCTTATAAAACATATTTGCAATGAATAAGTCATTGATTGTACAAAATTCATTCTATCTCCAGCTTCATTTCCGTCACCAAGCCCATATTTTCCAACTACTGATTCTTCTTCTCTGTTCCCAACTTTTGCATTCCAGTCA
>NW_006400064.1:1628615-1630220 GCF_000299155.1 Elephantulus edwardii | reverse complement strand
GGGTGGAGGGACAGCGCAGGAGGGGAAGACCCTCTATGAGGTGGATTGATTCAGTGACTGGGGTAATAGGGATGGGTGTGTCAGAAGCAATGCGATTGGCACAGGATAGAGCAGGGTTTACAGCTGTTGTACATAGGGTCGCTGAGTCGCAAGCGACTTGACAGCACATAACAACAACATGCATCAGAGAGCTAAAGCAAGGATGACAAGAAGAATTGAAGCCAGTTGTGGTGCTAGAGAAGTGTGGGAGGTTTTGAAGCCACTGTGCCTTGGTTAACTGTCAGTGTATAAGTCTACAGTACTGCTCTGAGAATACTTAGCCAGAAGTTAACTGAAAACAGCTTCCTGGACAAGTACACCATATATGTCTGTAGAAAACAGGGAGCATTCATGAGATCTCACAAGACCCAAAAGGGCAGCTGTGAAGTCTTAATTAATGGGAAACTAAAGTCCTTGAGAGTCTCTGGAAAGTAAGATTTACGAGAAGCTACTGTCCTTGAGAGTTAGAATAGATACATGCTTTTAGTGCGTGTTAGGATTTTCTGAATATATCATTAAAAGCTCTGGTTCTTGGATGTCCAAGGACACCATTCCTTTCAAACCCCAGAGATAGTTGTTAGATTTATTACTTTACGGTCTTTGAGGTAACTGTTTAGCAAGAAGTCTGGTTATTCTGACAGTAATGGAATGCTTGTGTTCTCTATATATATTATGAGAAAAAGAAACATTCATGGCCTTGGCTTTTGCCTTGGTTCCCTGTCTTACTTTTTGTCTGTTTTTTCCTTCAGCAGTGCCATGTCCTCAGGTCTCAGCTGGTAAGTGGCTAGAGAGTCTTGAACATACCATGGACCACCATGATAACAAACAGGAGAGGGTGAAACCAAGTTTCTCCTTGGACACCAGGATTTTGAAGCTCTGTCTCACAAACGTAGGGCATGTGGCCAGGAGGGACCTATCCTTGAAGAAGGACATGATTCTCGGAAGGATGGAGAGATAGCACAGGCGAGGAAGACCCCAGATGAGATGGACTGATACAGGAACTAGGGCAATGGAGGTAGGTGTATTAAGAGTCAGAGATTGGTTCAGGACAGGGCAGGATTCAGAGCTGTTGTACACAGCTTACTACGAATTGCAAGTGACTCGATGGCACATAACACCACCACCATAACATTTATACTTTATATTTTACGCCAAAAGCATAGAATGCAGTACACATCCCTTAAGAGCAAAGATTTCTGCACCAGTCAGACCAGGACCTACAGAAGCACCAGAATCCACAGCAGAGAACCAGAATCCAACATGAGTCAGATGGAGCCAAAGGGTCATCACCTACATCTGCAGGAGGACAGGGTGGGGAGATACCATATTTGGCAGGAGTATAAGTCAGCTTTTTAACATTGGCCTAAAGCTTCAGGTCGAAAGACAGCGGTGCCTGCAAGCATACTTAAGACACAATCAATAAGAGTGCATCTAAATTCCAAAATCAATCTCCGTAACAGTCTATATGTTTCCTACTGCCAAAGGGGCCCTTTAGAGTAGTGAGAGAAGATCTTCACCCTGAAACCCACAGCGTCCCTTTTCAGCAGGAAGTAGCTAAGAGAATAC
>NW_006400064.1:1620216-1628290 GCF_000299155.1 Elephantulus edwardii | reverse complement strand
GAAGGCAATCAACAACAACAAATGAGTACTAGCCATTTATTATTTTTTATTTATATTTTAACAAAAGTTTACAGAAAACTTGGATTTCCATTCATTCATTGTTGCATATTTTTCTCCCTGCCCCTCCCCCCAGTTTGCTTTTCTCTTTAACAAGATTCTTTCATTGTTGTACAATTTCCTCCCTCCCTTACCCTCCCCCAGTCCACTTCGCTGTGCCCCTCTTACTCTGGACTGTTGTCATGCAAATAATACCTAATCATATATAAAAATATGGAACGCTTAAAAAAAAAAAGACACTCTCCTGAGAAATTGTATCTTCTTGTCCCTATAACTGAACAGAGTTCTAAAGTCTGTATTCCAGTGGATTTTGGATCCAGGAGTAGAGCAGTAGGATTGGTGCTGGAATTAGCAGATGTAGGTGTGGGAGCATGGGGGGGAGGCCATGTCTGATCTCATGGAAATTGATTTTATGCTGTGGATGTTCTTGATGGGGACAGTTCCACCTTGTGGAATTAGCAAAGGTCAAGAGTGGCCATCCTTATGCTCATCTCACTTTTTTTACAAAGGGTGTTTACAAATTCTGTTCAAGTAGAGCATTTTAAGGCACACTGGGCTGGGGATGGTTGCAGTCTCTTATCAATATTCCTTCCCAGTAAGAAGGGGTGTGTGTGTCTAGGTTGTATGGATACTTCTGCTGTCTGTTGCTAGGCTGTTGTCATTGAGTCATGTATAACTCACAGTGGCCCTATGAACAGATCTGAACCCTGTTGTTCTACCTTGTGCCATCCTGAACATCCCTGACACACTTAAGCCCATTGCCACAGTAATTGCATTAATCCATCTGGTTAAGGGTCTTCCTCCCTTTCACTAACCCTCCACCTTCCCAAGCATGATGTCCTTCTCCAAAGAACAGCCTCTCTTAGCAAAATGCCCAAAGTATGAGATAAGCTTTGTTATTTCTGCATCCAAGGAACACTCTGACTGCACCTTTTCCAAGAGGAGTTTTTGTTCTTTTGGTAATCCATGGAATATTCAGCACTCCTGTGCAACAACATGGCTCAAAGGTATCGATTATTTTTCTGTCATCCTTAGTCATTGTTGTCATTCATTGTTCACTGCTCTCAGATGCACAGCAAATGATTTAGAGCAAGCATAAAACCATAGTAACAAAAATATAATTACTGGGAAAGCAAGAAATGAACACACAGATAATGAACCCTGTATTGGAAGGTCAATTTGAAATGATTGGACAATCAGATATTGTATGTGTTAAAATTAACAATCTAGAAGGATATGCATAACTGACTTAACAGGGAAAGGGAAGAGCTAAGGATGGTTTACACACAGGTAGAAACAATCACAGAAGCTGACTGGGATTAGAGAGGAAGGAGATGGAGCAGAGATTAGTGGATGGTTGGGTAGGGTGAGGGGGGAAAGAAGGTACATAGAGGATGTGACAAGATATTGCAAAAATGGCATTATACAACTAAGGAAGAGTAGTCTAAAAATCAAAGAAAACCAAGGAATTACTGCAATCTGCTGTCAATGATCTCTGTAAAGTGCTAAAGAGCAAAGATGTCACCTTAAAGACTAAGATGTGCTAGACTCAAGTCATGGTATTTTTAATCACCTCATATGCATGTGACTATTGAACAATGAGTAAGGGAAACTAAAGCAAAAACTATGCCTTTGAATGGTGATGTTTGTAAAGAATATCAAATATCCCATAACTGTCAATACAACAAATTTGTCTTGGAGGAAGTACTCCCAGAATATGACTTAGAAGTAAGTCTGGTGAGACTTCCTCTCACATACTTTGGGCATGTTGATCAGGAGGGGACTGTCTTGGTAATATGAAGGGTCAGTAAAAGAAGACAAAAACCTTGAACAAGATGGTCTTGCACAGTGGCTGCAATATGAACTCCAGCACAGGATCTAGCTGTGTGGTTTTGTCATATAGTCACTGTAAGTCACAGTCACCTGGTGTCATACTGCAACAACCTAAGCATAAACAAGCAGAAAGCAAAGAGCTCTCTTTTTTAAAAAAAGAGGAAAACTAGTTTTTCTCTGTGAGAAAAATCTTAACTTTTCCTTCATGATTGGGTCAAGATTGTCACCAAGTGGTCGAATGTTGTGGTTGTTGTTATGTGCTGTAGAGTTGCTTCCAACTCATAGTGGCCCTATGCACAACAGTTCTGAACCTTGTCCTGTCCTGCGCCAATCTCACTGTTTCCAACACACCCACCTCCATTACCCTAGTCACTGTGTCAATCCATCTCCTCCAGGTTCTTCCTCTCTTACATTGTCCTTTGCCCTTCCAACCATGATGTCCTCCTTCTTCAAGTACCAGCCCCTCCTGGCAACATGCCCAAAGTATACTGGCCTGAGGCTCATTGGAGCTATTCTTATAGAAAAACATGTTTTTCTACTCTGGCAGAAAAACACAGGCAATGCCTAGACCTTCAATATTCAGAAGGATCATACTACCTGGCTTTTTTTTTTTACCTTTACACTGCAAGTGTCAAATAGTAGATTAAACATTTGGACTCGAGCAACTCTGAAAAGAGACTTAAGTGTTACCTTTTAAATAGTAAAACAAAAAACAATGAGGTTTTAAATTACTTTATTTAATAGGGTAAGTTTTTCTTTTCTAAAATTTGCTTTCCAAAGCACAAACACCTGAATCACTTAAAAAGTTATCTTATACAGATTAAGAAGAAAGGGTATAGTGGTGGAAGGGCAAATTGGTTCCGGTCAAATACACAAAGTCAAGTAAAGTCTAGTGAAGTCTGTGGTCTTGTGTGTTTGGTTCCAGTTTGACCCTTGGGAGTTCTAAAAAAAAGAGACGCTTTTCAGTCATCTAATCCTATATTTCTGAAAAGGTAGGACATAGACTCTCCATTGTGAATCCGACGGATAGCTTCAGAAAGGATCATGCTGATATCCACAGTTTTAATTTTGGGGCACTGGAGTTTCTGAATTTCATGTGGAATTGTGTTGGTAACCACAACCTATGGAAGAAGAAAAAAGAAAACCAAGTCAGAATGACTGTAGTGTCTTGACTTGATCTGTGAATTCTTGATGCAAGGAGAGCAGGTCTAGTATACTTCTTTCAACACCATTTCAGTCAATGTAAAAGCTATCAGTACTTCCTAGGTAGGATTCTTTTCATACTTACTAGTATGACCACTGTATCAATCCATCTAATGGAGGGACATCGTCTCTTTCTCTGACACTTTGCCTTTCCCTGCAAAATGTTTTCCCAAGGACTAGCCCCTCCTGACATTCCCAAAGTATGTGAGGCAAGGTTCAAAGCTGTTGCTCATAAGGTTGCTATGAGTCACAGTCAACTCAACAACATTTAATAATAACAGGATGATTGCAGAAAGAAATATAGATAAAAACTATTTGCAAGAACATTGAAAAATTAAGAATGCAAAATGGTGTAGTCACTTTGGAAAATAGCCTGGCAGTTCTTCAAATGATTAAGCACAAAGTTACCATCTAACTCAGCATTCTAAAAAAAGTCCCAAGAAGTCCTTACATAAGAAGACTCATCTGCACTGCAATCCCAGAGGTATGCGGATCAAATCCACCAGATGCTCTTCTGGAGAAGGAGGGGCAACCTCCTCCTGTACCAGTCAGATCCGATTTGACGGTACACACACACAAAATAATAAAATAAAAGTTTAAAAAAGAAGACTCATAGCAGCATTACCACTAGAGACAGAAGGTGAGTATAACCTAAACATCCTTCAGTAGACGAATGGATAAACAAAACATGGCCTTTCCACATGAAAGAGTATTATTTATTTATATATATAATATATAAAAAACACTCCACACAAACAAGTGAGGAAACGTTCATCAATGCTAGAACACTGATAAATATCAAAGGCATGGAGAATCTTCAATTTCATACTGGAAAGGCAAGAGGTCCGAAATAGAGCAACGCTAAGAGAAAAGAACAAAATAGAAGGACTAATAGTTCTGGGTTTTAAAACACATTATAAAGCAGCAGTAATGAAAGCTTTGTTGTTAATACAATAATAGACACACACTTTTGGAGGGGAGCTCTGGTGGTACAGCTGTGCCACTTCTACAAAGGCTGAACTTCTCCAGCACTCTAAATTCACCAGTGGTTCCAAGGAAGAAAGATGAGACGTTTCCTCCCACTGTGATTTTCACTCTTGGAAGCTTAATGGAAGATCTCTATTAATTAGAGCAGACCTGAGAGCAGTAATTAAGTGAGATCAATGGAACAGAACGTAGCATCCAAAAATACACCCACACATCTGGCTGGAATCAACTGTCCAAATATGTGAGATGAAGCTTCACCATCCTTGCTTCCAAGAAGCACTCCAGCTATACTTTCTCTAAGCCATATCTGCTTGTTCTATATACTGTGGGCATGTTGTTAGGAGGAGCTATTCCTTGTGTAGAGTTTATTATTCAAAATGGCTTTCCTAGCCACTGAATTTTGCTCTGTCATATGGATTGGAAGGAATATATAAATATGGTGTGTTAGCCACAATGGGATTGGCTAGTCTTACCAACAACTCTCTTGCATGCTAGGTCAGCAGTGCTGATGGGACATGTTAAGCTGAGTGGAACTAGTAGCAGAACTGAAGATCTTCCCCACCAGCTAAGAAAAAACAAGAGAAGGCAGCATGTCCTTTGGGTCCAGAAATTCTTGCACCAGCTACCTACAGCAGCAGCAGCCATGGCCAAAGCAGAAGACAGAGACCAACAAGAGATAGAGCTGGCCTTGATACTGCTACCCCCATGGACAGAATGAGAGCTAAGCTATGACCCTTTGCCCAAGTTTGCTGAACAACTGGAGGGGAAGGTGGTATGGGAAAGCCAATATTGGCAAGACTGAGAACTTCTTAACACTGGCCTAAAGTCATGGGGGTCAAGACTACATTATGGAAGCTGTCTGGACTGTATTCTGCTCCTAATCTGAGCCTTTTTGACTGCCCCATTGTGCTTCTCTGTGGGCCATGAACTAGCACATCAGATTCTGGACCCACTAAAGCAGTAAGATTGATGTTGGGATGATTAGAAAGAGGTATGGAGAGCATGGGGGACATGTCTGAACTCATGGGAATTGGGTTTGTGTTGTTGATGTTGCTGACAGGGACAATTCCCCTTTGTGAAGTTGGTAAAGATCATATATAGCTGTCTCCACATAGTCTTTGCTCTTTTTACACCTGGGAAAGAACATCATGCTTGGAAAGGTGGAGGGTTGGTGAGAGAGAAGACAACCCTCAACAAGTGACTTCAGCAATGGGCTCAAGTGTGTCAGAAATGATGAGGATGGCACAGGATATGACATGGTTCAGACCCCAACTCAATGGCACATAACAACAATGTTAAGTGATTTCTAACAATGTCCACAGAGCAGGGAAAGAGGTCTTCAATAAATAGTGCTAGGAATATTAGATTTCTACAACAAGAATAATGAAACAATATCCATGCCCCCCACTATAAAAAAAAACCCAAAATGTACAAATTAATACCAAAAAACTCTCAGAAGAAAAAGCCGGGCAACATTGTCAGGCTTAGTGTTTAACAGTGGGTTGCCAAGTATAAAAAAAGCACAAACAGCAAAAGAAGAAAATAAATGGGACAATAAAAAAATAAAACTGTTTGTCAAAAGACTTTACAAAAAAAACCCTTCAGAACAAAAAATCTTTATTCCTCCCCCTGGCTCAGTAGTATTGCATTGTGTTTACCATTCACCTACTGGTACGCATGCAGACTGGGGGACAGACAGTTTCTACCGCTGGCTATTAAAAACATGCTGTTGTACACACGGCTACCAGGAGTCACAGGTGACTCGATGGCATATACCAACAACAATAACTAGTAGTAGAATGGCTTAGTTAGAAGATTAGTTTTAAGTTTGTTTGTTTGTTTGCTTGTTTTGGGGTTTTTCCGTGTGGTTTTCTTTTTAACTAACCCAGTTTTCCATAGTAACTGTACCATTTTACATTCCCATCAGCAATAAATAAGATGACCACATCCTCAGCACCACTTACTATTTTCTTCTATTTTTAATCTTAGTCATTCTAGGGAGAGTGACTTTGTTTCTTAATGTGGTTTTGATCTGCATTTCTTTAATAGCTAATGATGCCTGTCCTTTTTTTTACATGCTATCTGACTGTCCTCTTTGGCAAATTATCTATCATATGTTTCTGCAATAGTCAAGGTTTAAAATATTAGCTGCTGAGTCTTCTTACATATAATGAAAAACTTCATGGAATTTGATTCCTTGGTTTGGAGGCTCAGAGTCATGGTTTCATGGGTCATTCCACTTAACTGTCCTAATAATATATTTAGTGCTTCTGTTCTAACTCTTAGTTCATTGCATAATTCTGGGGTCTAAAAAGTTTCCAAATAGTCATTCAAGGCACAATAATTGGTTCTCTTCACCAAGAACAATAAAGAAGGAGAGTCAGAAACAGGAGGAAGATGTAGAATATGTGGATTATTCTTTCTATGAACAATTGCTTCCTTTGCTATGACACCAGAAGAAATGGACAGTGCCCAGTTACTTAAGACTGAGTATTTTGGCCAAAGATTCCACAGAAAAATTCTAATCAAAGTAAGGAGAATGTAAAACAGAATTTCAAAATTTCAGTAATGCCTGACTTCCTCAATTCATTAAGAGTGAAGAGCCCTTAAAACTACTACTGTGAGAGCGTCAAGAACCATTTCATCAAAATTTAAAGCAAACTATCTTAAGTCACTTTGGAAATCACAAATTGACTCAAAACAAAATGCATTGTTACCCTTGAGTTCTGGGCTTCTTTTAAAAGTCATCTATATAAGACATGTTGCTGGAGAGGCTATTCTTTGGAAAGGGATATCATGCTTGGAAAGATGGAAGGTCAGTGAAGGAGAAGAAGATCCCAAAATAAGATGGATTAACTTGGTGACATCAGCAATGGGTTTTACTATATCAGAAATTATGAGGATGGTACAAGATAGGGCAAGAGTTCAGGTCAATAGTTCACAGGGTCATTATGAGTCATACTCAACTCAATAGCACCTAACAACAACAATAACAATACGAGGCCAAAATTATCAGAATTACTTTATAACAAAGATAAGAATATAAGGGAGCAGAGAAAATAGATTAACAGAAATGAAATAACCAGAATCTCCACACACTGTAAAGAGCACTATAAAACTTGTAGAGAAATTGTTGAGTGAAACCCTAAACTTCTGTATAAAAGAAGTTTTGTCTAAAACACAATAAAATATTCTTTATTAGAAAAAAGTATTCAATAGCCAGGAATAAACATTTGCCATTGAGGAGATTTGGTGGCCTGGTCTGCTAACCCAAAGCTGGTGCCTCTATGGCAATTCAAATCCATCAGCAGGAGTCTCCTCCTCTGAAATTACAGCCTCTGAAAACCTGCTGGAGGGTCAATCATGAGTTGGTTCCAACTCAATGGCAATGAGAGAGGGATCTGTCATTAAGTCAACTCTGACTCTAGGCTACTCCATGTGCAGAATCAAATTGTGCTCCAGGCTTTTCAACAGCTAACATTTTGAAAGAAGATAGCCAGATCTTTCTCCCAAGGTGCCTCTTGGAGGACCTGAACCAAGAATCTTTCAGTTAGCAATTGACAATCTGTACTACCTAGGGTCTGCTATGTGAAGTTCTGCCTCTGAAAATCCACTGGAGGGTCAGCTGTGAGTTGGTTCCTACTCGATGACACAGAAAAAGGGTCTCCATAGGGAGCACTGTAGGTTGAGTGGCAAGGAGCTATTTTACCTACCTAAAGGCGGGCACTGAAATACCGAAGACATGTGATTTGAGTCTATTAGCTGCTCTATAGGAATTGGCAGTCACAGAAGAATTTCTTGAAACAACATATGAGCAAGAGCCTATGGTGATGAAGGAAGAAGTTCAAGCTGCTTTGAAGGAAATGGCAAAAAAATAAGGCCCCAGGAATAGATGGTATACCAACTGACATATTTCAGCTAACAGATGCAGCCCTGGATGTGCTCACCAAGCTGTGCCAAGAAATCTGGAGAGGGGAACGCCGGGGGAACACAC
>NW_006400064.1:1594834-1612016 GCF_000299155.1 Elephantulus edwardii | reverse complement strand
ATTCTCACCACTGGACCAACTGGCAGCATCAGGATGGATGGTGAAGTGATTGAGATTGTTCACAGCTTTAGTTTGCTTGGCTCCACAGTCAACGTTCTTGGCACCAGCAGCCAGGAAATTAAAAGACATATTGCGATGGGAAAGTCTGCTGTTAGGGACCTCTCCAAAGTACTGTGTTCTGACGACTGCCTCTTGGTCCAAGTATAGGTTTTGCATTAGCACAATCAAGTGTTCTGGGATTCCCATTCTTCTCAGCATCAGTCACAGTTTGTTATGATCCACACAACCAAACATCTTTGCATTAAGTGAAACACAGGTAGACCTTACTAATATGAGCAGGGTAAATAAAACAGGGTAAGTTAAAGCTCTGTCTTCTTTAAACTGACCCTTTGACTTGCCTTTGATTTAACTCTACTTCAAAACAGAATGCAGTTTTAAAAGAAAAGACCCAAAAAAATGCTACTAAGTTCACAAGAGAACTAGAAGCAGCTTAGCACACTGTTCCCTTTCATCTTCCTCTACAACTAGCACTCTTGGTATCTGCAGCATGGAAAGAGCTTGGCTCAGGCATCACCATATAGAAGCTTCAACCAATTTTAATAATAAATGACATCAAGAAACTCCTTAGTCTCTCTTAGCTGTCAACAACATCTTTGTAAAAGGTATGACAGCATCCCGGGCTGGGTCCACTGTGGGACAGAGGCTCCCTATGACAAAGATCATGATTATTTACTGTGGCCACAGGAAAAGAGCAATGCTTAGGGCCAATGATCTGCAAACACTGAAGTCACCTGTAATGTGCTAAAACTATAAATCAGACCTCTGGGGTGTCAGAGCAGTGTGGGCCATGCACAGGCTGGTACCTCATCAATGGCAGATTCTTCAATTAGCCGTGGAGCATCCGAAGATAACAAGCCATGGGTTGCCATCATGAAGATCTTATAGGCTCCTCTTTCCTTCAGGGTCTCTGCTGCAGCCAGAAAGCTGTCAACATCATCGATGATATCATCCTGTCAAGTTATAAAAAAGCAAAATACAAAGAAGACTTCTACCAAAATGAGGGTAGACTGCCAGGGGAGAAGATATTTGACCAGTGTGACAAGAATCTGCTTAGCCTGGACACACAACACATCCACACGTTTCTCTCACATGGCTACTTCTAGGCTACCGCAAAATAAAATTTCTTTTAAAGTGTAATTATAAAAGAAAAAAAGTGCTATTGAATCCACAGCGTCCTTTTGTTGCCATATATTTTGTTTTCTAAGGAATAAATTAGTGGTATAGCTATTATCCTGTTCTGATTTGAAAAATATGAAGCACAATAAACAAACTGGGCAGCTGTTGTGCCCAGATGTAACCAAGTTTGGCACTACCTAGGAAAGTTCTAACCAAAGGCTGTGCATCTCCGCAGATTTTAATCCACCAGTAGTTCCTGCAGAGAAAGATGAGCAATTTTATCCCTTTAAGAATTACAGCCTCAGAAACACAGTGGAGAGTTGCTATGAGTCGGAGAAGACTGGATGTAACATATGTTAGTTTATGTTACATCCCAACAATTCTACTCCTAGGACTGTAGAGACTCTTGTATACATGCACTATAAAAATAGGTTCAAAACGGTTTAAATTAGTATTATTTGGAAATAGGAAAAACTATATTCAATACCTACATAATAGATAAAAAACTGTTTACCAGTCACACCATGGAATACCAAACAGCAGTGAAAAGGAATAATGGACATGTTACATCACGGATATATCTCAATAATATAAAAAAGACAGAAAGGACTTAACAGAAATACATAAAGACTTCATTATTATAAAGAGCAAAAGAAACAAAACAACAGAAGTGTTTAGGAATACATGTGTGCAAGGTGTAAGGACAAGTGTGAAGAACAATCCTTAGAACCATTCAGGCCTCAGGGGGTGAGGGAAGGAGACCAGAAGATGAACCAGCATTCTGATTCTTGTGTTGAGTCGGGGGATGTCAGTCTAAACACTAAGTAAAGTGCCTGATTTAGGTCATGGTCTTTCCAATCATCTGCTATGCATCTGAGAGCTGGACAATGAATAAAGATGACAGAAGACTTGATGCCTTTGAACTGTGGTGTTGGAAGAGTGCTGAATATCTCATGGACTATCAAAAGAACAAACAAATATGTGTTGAAGAAAGTGCAACCAGAATGTTCATTGAAGGCAAAATAGAGGAAGCTTTTTCTCATATGGATATGTGGTTAAGAGGGGCTATCCCTTGGAAAAGAACATCATGCTTGGAAAGGTGGAAAAGAACACCATGCTTGGAAAGGTGGAGGGTCAGAGAAGGAGAGGAAGACCCTCAATGAGATGGACTGATGTAGTGTCTTCAGCAATGGACAAGTCAGGGATGATGAGGATGGCACAGAATAGGGCAGAGTTCAGATGTACTGTTCTTGGGGTTGCTATGAGTTGTACTTCAATCAATGGCACTTAACAACAACAATCCAGGCACTCATTATACTATTATTCTTTATAGACATTAAATGTATTCTTTTTATGCATTAGTTTTGTCAAGTGTGAGATGTGCATTTTAAATAATTAAAATTTTATATCCCACCTTCATCATAAAAAATGTTCCATATTACCAATTACACTGTTGTTGTTCTGTGTTATAAAGTCAGAACCAATTCCTAGTTGATCCTCCAGCACTTTTCAGAGGCTGTAAACTGCATGGGAAGAGATTAACCACCCTTCTCCCTCAGAGAAATTGGTAGATTTAAACTGCCACTCTTCAAGTTGGCAGCACAAATCCTTGCCATTGCATAATATTTTCCACTTTTTAAAGAGTTGTCTTTCAAGGTACGGGCTGACGTAAACATCCAACACATGGTACTAATTTAACTGAGAGTCAGCTGGCCATACATTGTCTACTGGCATCTATATATATGCACATAGGTAACCAATAACTCAATAGGATAGTAACAGTAAATACTCAAAGTAGTAATATAGCAGGCTGACATACCACAATGATGGCGATCCTTCCTCCAACATCACCAACAACTGTGATTGGAGGTTTTTCTTTAGGAATCAGCACTGGTCAAAAGAAAACAAACACAAAATTTCTATACCAAAAAGTAAAGCAATTCTTTAAAAACCAAGATCATTCAAGGGAAAAAAGCTATAGAAGGAACAGTCAAGATCAGAGTTTCTCAGTCTTAGCACTGCTGATATTTTAGGGCAGAAAGTCCTTTGGGGACCTGGCTGTCCTGTGCACAGCAGTATGGTTAGCATCAATTCTGTCCAATAGAGGTCAAAAGCACCCTGTGCAGCTGTGACTACTGTCAAAGGTCCTCGGGGCAAAATCTCCTCATCTCAAATGAGAACCACTGGACTAAACAAAGAATGGAGATACACAGCAATCAAAGGGTACATTAAAGTTTAGGTAGGAAGAGGGCCCTACCTCCAAGCAAGATAAATAGCAAAACTGACTTAATTTTTCAATTTTTAACACTCCCAAATTCATGTATCCAGGAACTTGTTCCCAGTCCAGATGAAAGAATATCTTATTGGTACAGCAATTCAGAAATCACAGTGACAACACTGTTGTTGTTAAGTGCCATCGAGTCGCAGGCGACTCATAGCAACCCTATGAAGGAGAGTTCTCAACGCTTGGGTGCCTTTCATCCTCTCTCCAGGTTCACAGGGCTTCTGGAGGCAAGCTATTATGGAAGTGGATACCACTCCTCCTTTCAAGCTTGTTTTAATCAGGGAGCTCCACTCTACTTTCTGTCCGCATTGGGTAACCAACCATTAACACATTTGACACATCAGTGTCACAGTGTTCAGCCTCACAGCAACCCCAAGCTACCACTGTATGGCAATTTGTACACCAGGGCTATACGACCTAGAGGAATGTCTGAACAAAACAATGAAAGACAGGCCCGAGGGCCACGGATTAAGTCACCCACCTTTGGCTTGGTAGTGTTGCTTTCTGTCCACTGGGCCAGCTGATCTCTCTCCCTATGTTGATGTTATTGTTGTTAAGTGCCAACATAGAGTCTTATAAATAGTCATACTTTTTGACCTCACTACTCTTACTTGTAAAAATTTATAAAGAAATAAGCCAAAGTATAGCAAAAGCCTTTTCCCCACATCCATTTGTTGTTCCACTGGGAAAGGATAGGAAACATCTTCAATTCAGATAGTAGCCTGGCAGTCCAATCTAGAGATCAGGATGCCAGAAAATTTTGCCAGAAAAATCATTAGTTACATGGTGCAGCCGGGAGAGACACTAAGATTCATATTATGTATTCAGCAGTGACCATTCAAAAACTAAACTGACTGCTCTCACACTGATACCAACTAAGAGTGTCCTTTTCTATTGGGTTCCCAATGTCATATACGTTTACAGCAGGAGACTGCTAGTCTTCTTCCTGCAGAGCAACTAGTGGATTTAAACCCCTGACCTTCAGATTAGTGGTACAACTTTTAATGCACTATGCAAGCAGAACTATCTGCAGTGACCACAACTCTAACAAAATAAGATTGAAATGATGCCCAGCAAAGTAAAGTTTTACTTATGAGTTTTCCCCCCATCTATAAGAAACTGTTGTTATTGACTGCTGTTGAGCCAAGCACAACTCACTGCAACACCATGAAAAAAAGCCCTGAAGCCCTTCCACAACCATCACCATTTATCAAAGTTCACAGAGTTTCCTCAGGCATGCTGTTTAGGAAGTGGATGGCACTCCTGCTTCCAAAGAAACTAAGAAACTAGAGGCTAAATAATCGTCTTAAACTTAGTATCATCAAAATATTTATATAAAATTGTAAAGGAATAATGCTTTCTTTTCCCTTCTATATATCCATTTGCTATTAAACAAGTGTTAGACATAGAGGTATCAGGTCAGCAAATGTGAAGGGGGAAAAAAAAATCACAGGGTTTGACTCCACCAACAGCTCAGCATTAGAAGAATGGCACTCTCCTCCCACTGGAGAAAAGCCACTGGAGGGTCAACTATGAGTCGGTTCCATTCAGACTCGATGGCACACAAGAACAAAGTGTTCACTCTTTGCATCTATCTGTCTATACACAAAAAATCCTTTCACTAACTTGTCCCAGCTCAAAGCCTCACATAACAGCGTTCATAACCTCAGTATGTCTAATGTTGTTAGGTGCCATCAAGTTGAGTCTGGCTCATAGCAACCCTAAGAACAGCTAACCTGAAGCCTGCCCTATCCTGTGCCATTCTCATCATCTCTGAAACACTCAAGCCCATTGATGACATCACAAGTGTCAATCCATTTATTTGGGGGTCTTTCTCTCCCCAATTCTTTCCAAGCATGATGTCCCTCTCCAATGAATAGTCATCTAGCTACATGTCCAAAGTATGAAAGACAAAACTTTGCCATCTTTATACATACTGGTAATCAAAAATCCAGCCCAGGGCTCCCAAGCCCCATCTCTTCCTTCCAAGGACCATCACATTAACAATGGCTATTTCCTTAACCAGAGTCTTATTTCATTAACTATTATTATGATAATAGCAGCGGCACCTAACTTCAAAAGTTTTCTTTAGTTCATCATTCTATAAGTATGCCACATGTATAAACTCTGACACAGGTATTCATAGTAGGCCCTCTTTTCAAATTAAGGTCTAGGCTTAAAAATGGGCACACTGCTATCTCTGGTGGAGCAGACACTGCCACAGCGTCTGGTGGTCCAGGCTGTCAGAGCACCCATTTGATCCATGGGTCAAACAAGTGCCCTATGTGCTCTCCTGTAGTCCAGATGGACTCCTGGCTGCTTCATGGGCACTCTAACTGTACTATCTGTGAATTCCTCCTCAGTAAATGTACAAGCTCCCAGGCAAAGCCAAAGACAACGTTTTTCTTAACAGAATGGAAAATAATTAAAGCTTGAAAGAAGTTTCTTTAAAACATAAATAAATAAATTTATGTGTAATTTTGTTGCCCTCATCAGAACTATTTTCACTCTTCATATTCCTTCCTAGGCAGCTCTGGTGGCCTAACAATAAGAAGTTGCACTGCCAACCCTAAGGGTCGCAGTTCAAATCCACTAGCTGCTCCACAGGAGGAATATGGACTACCTCCTCTGATGCAATTTAAAGTGTCTAAAAACCCACTAGCGAGTTACGTACGAGTCACTTCCTGACAGACAGCATGTAACAACACAAACACAATATCTGCAGAAGCACACTACCATGTATTTCTTTTGTGCAATGGTTGCTGGGTTTGAACCACTGATATTTTAGTCAGCGACTGAGCATTTATTAAACCATTCAATCTTTAGATCTCCTGGAAAGCAATCTAAATATGTAGAAAGAGACCCTCTCTTTTCTATTCCTTCTACAAAGAAAGGGATAAAATTTTGTATTTTGCTTTATTCATATATGTTCCACAGATTTTTCTCCTTTCCAGACAGTTCCAATTATTTTAAAGGACTGAAAAATTAACTGTATTGCTACCATTTACCAAACTCTAAATTGAGTGGAACATTTAAACTTTTCCAACAAGTTTCATTAAAAATAACACCAGTGTGAATAACTATCAAAAGCTTTTACTTCTGTTCAAGTGTCCCTTAGGCTGTATTACTGAGTGAAAGAAAGAAAAGTCAGTCTCGAGAGTGCCAGCACTAGGTCCCAACAATCTGGATATGTCTACAGGCAATCCAAGAGCACTCGTTGTATCAGTTGGGGTGGGTTCTGACAGCCTGGGCCAATTAGAAAACATAACAAGAGGATGAAAGGAGAACACATATGAAAAGAAAAAAGAAAATGAAGCCAGCCTTGGACCTAAAGAGGAGAGCAAAGGGACAGTGCAGATGTGGAAGTTGCTGGGTCACTCACAAGGAATCTCCAGGCTGGGGTGGATGGCAGCAGCGTTCCTGACCATGGGTGGGGAATGTCTCCCATCCACCAGGTCAGACTCTGCATCCTGGGCTTCCCCATGAATCACAGCAATTCCCAAGCGCAGGCGCTCCGCAAAGGACTGTGCCCTAGGGAAAATATCAGACACATGTTCCAAAATCTCGCACTATTTGTTTCTTGATTATGCTGGAGGAAGAAAACTGTAAGGAATATGAGCACAATGTAGTTCTCCAAAAGAATAATGGAAAAGAACCTTCACATGCAAGACTAGGTGTGAAACTCCACATGTTAGACACACTTGATCTTCAACAACCAAGCAACCTTGGGTACATCACATAGCCTCCTTAAGCTCCTCTTCCACACCTGTAATTGCTAATTCTATCTACCAGCATGGTATGAGAAAAGCAAACCATAAGAAGCAAAGCATATTAAATGTTCATCAAAAAATTAAACATCAATTTTTTAAATAAAATTTAATTGATTTTTTCCCCCTTTTTAAATTAATCTCCCCCAAGACCACGAAACTATGCACCTCCTACTCTGGACTCTTGTCATACCAATACCTAATCATATATTCCTTCTATATGGTCCTCTCTCTTGTCTGTTTCAATGCCATATTCATTAATTATCCCCTCTTTTCTTTGTTTTCTCCCAATTCCCCCCATCAGTCCTGTTTTATAACAGTGGCATTAACAGTAATTATCCTTTTGTGACTGAGATATTTCATTCAGCGTAATGTCCTCGATGGACACCCATTTTGTATATTTCATGAGTTGTTTTTCAGTGCTGCATAATATTCCATTGTGTGACTATACCACAACTTCTCTATCCATTTATTGATTGGCACTTAGGTTGTTTCCAACTCTTTGCTATTATGAACAAAGCCACAATGAACATGGGGGTATATATATATCTGCTTAGGTGGCAGTTATGGTTTTCTTTAGGGTATATTCCTCCAGTAGAATTGCTGGGTCAAATGGTATTACTATTTCCAACTTTTTGAGAAAGCGCCATACAGCCTTCCATAGTGGTTGCACCATTTTATACTTCCACCAATAGTAAGTGTTCCAGTTTCTCCACAACTTCACCAGCATTTGTTGTTTACTGCTCTGTTGAATTTTGCTATTCTTGCTGAAGTGAGATGGAATCTCATAGTTGTTTTGATTTGCATCTCTCTTAGAGCTAGGAATTTTGAACATTTCTTCATATGCTTGTTCACCATCTGAATGTCTTCTTTGGTGACGTGTCTATTCATATCCTGTGCCCCTTTTACAACTGGGTTGTTTATCTTGTTGTGGCTTTGTGATTTCAATGAACATTTACAGAAAATTGGACTTTCATTTATTCATTGTTGCACATTTTCCTCTTTCATTTTTACCTTTTTAAAAAATATTCATTTATTGTTGCACAATTTTCTCCCTCATCTCCTTCCCCCTCCCTCCCCAAGTCAACTTTGCAATGATGTAAGTACCTCTTATTCTGTACTGTTATACATGTAATGCCTAATCATATGTTCTTTTTAAACAGTTCTTTCCTTCATTTGTTCCAATGCAGTATTCATTATCTATCCATTCTTTTCCTATTCTCTTCCCAACCCTCCACATCAGTCCTGCTTTATAACAGGAGTGACTGAAACTTTTCCCTCAACATAACATCCTCAAGGCTTCCCTATGTTATGTAATGTTTTACGAGTTCATCATTTTCCAGTGCTGCACAGTATTACATTGTGTGAATGTTGTTGTTGTCGTTGCTGTTGTGTACCATCAAGTCAGAACTGACCCATAGCTGGCCCTCTGGGGGGTTTTCAGAGGCAGTAAATTGCACAGGAGGAGAAACCTCATCCTTTTGCCATGGAGCTGCTGGTGGCCTCAAACTGAGTACCTTAGGAATTACAGTGCAGCTTCCTGTCACTAGGCCACCAGAGCTCCTTATTATGTGAATATTCCACAGTCTTTCTATCCATTCATTTGTTTTATTTGTTTGGTGTTTTTTTTATTTTATTATTTTTGTGTGAGTGTACCGTCAAATCAGATCTGACTGGTACAGGAGGAGATTGTCCCTCCTCCCCCGGTAGAGCATCTGGTGGATTCGAACCGTGCGCCTCTGGGATTGTAGTTGCAGCTCCTTGCCACTAGGTCACCAGAGCTCCCCTCCATTCATTTGTTGATAGGCACTTGGGTTGCTTCCATCTCTTTGTTATTGTGAATAAGGCAGCAATAAACATAGGTGTGCATATATCTGTTTGGATGGTGGTTCTGGTTTCTTTAGGGTATATTCCTAGTAGTGGAACTGCTGGATTCTAATTTCTCCACAATCTTGCTAGTACTTGTTTGCTGCTCTTTTGTTGTTTAGGTGAAAGATATCTCATAGTTGTTTTGAAGCATCAATTTTGTTGAGGTATAAGAGATACACAATAATACGGCCTATACAGTTTCCCAAGCTTTTACCATGCATACATTGTAAAGTAAAACCATCAGCACCAGCCCTGTGCCTTGTATTCCCTCTCTTGCATACTAAGCAACCACCAATCTACTTTATGTAACCTTTTCTAAAATTCCACAGCACTAGGATTATATAGGGAGCTCTGGTAGCCTAGTGGTAAGGAACTGCACTGTCAACTCAAAGGCACCTGGTACAATTCCACCAGATGCTTGATGGGACAAAGATGGGCAATCAACTCCCATTTGATTTACTGTCTCTGAAAACCTGATGAAGGATCAGCTATGAGTAGATCCTGATTCAATGGCACACAACAACAAGATTATATAGTATGTAGTCTTTGATTTCTCTTAGCATAGTATGTTTGAGATTCATCCGTTTTATACTATGCATTAACAGTTCATTCCTTTCTGCTGCTAAGCAATAGCACATCTACTGATATGTGGTTGTTATGTACTGTCAAACTGCCTGTGACTCAGAGCAACCCTATGTACAACAGCTCTGAACCCTGCCCTATACTAAGCCAGTTTCAATGACTCCACCACTCTTAATCCCACTGCCCCAGATAATGTGTCAATCCATTTCGCCCAGGGTCTTCCTCTCCTGTACAGTGCCTCTACTTTTCCAAACATGATGCTCTTTTCCAAGGACTGGTCCCTTCTGGCCCCAAAGTATATGAGACAGAGCTTCAAAATACTTGCTTCCAAGGAGAAACATGGTTTCACTTTATCCAAGACATATCTATTTATTCTCCTGGTGGTTCATCATATGTTTGAGACTTTTCTCCAGCACCACAACTCAAAAGCATCAATTCTTTTCTGTCATCCTTAGTCACTGTCCAGCTCTCTAATGCACAGAAGTAATTGCAAAGATGACCATGAACTGGATCAGGCACACTTTAATCTCTAGACTGACACTGTTGCTTCTCAGTACTCTGGAAAGGTCCCTGACAGCAGATTTACCTCATGCAATTCATCTTCTGATTTACTGAGTATTTGTGCCAAGAGTGTTGATTGTGGAGGTGAGCAAGCTGAAACTGTTAACAATCTCAATCTCTTCTCAATCTATCATGGTGCTGCCAAATGGTTGAGTGATAAGAATCTATGTCTTGATGTTAAGCATCAATTCATATTGAAAACCACAGTCCTTGACCTTGTAGAGCAAATGCTTCAGGTCCTCTTCAGTTTTGGCAAGGCTGTGTCATCTTCATAGCACAGGCTGTTGATGAGCCTTCCTACAATTCTGATGCCACACTCCTCCTCATTAAGCCTCCTGAATTATCTGTTCCACATACAGAATGAAAAGGTATGGAGACAGGGTGCATCCCTGATGTACTCATTTCCTAATTTTGAACCATGCAATATTTCCTGGCTCTGTTCTGCCTCCTGGTCCAAGTATAGATTTAGCACAAGCACAATTAAGTATTCTGGGATTTCCACTCTTCTCAAGGTTAGCCACAATTTGTTATGATCTACACAGTTAAATACCTTTGCACAGTCAATGAAGCATAAATAGATATTCCTCTGGTATTCTTTGCTTTCAGGAAAGAGCCATTTGACATTGGTGATAATGTCTCTAGTGCCACAGCCTCTTCTAAACCCAGCTTATACTTCTGGTAGTTTATTAAATGTACTGTGCCAGTTGTTTTGGGATAATCTTCAGCAGGATTTTGCTTTTGTGTGATATAAATGATACTGTTTGACAAATTCTACATTCTGTTGGATCATTTTTTTTTTGGGGGGGGGAACAGGAATAAATATGGATCTCTTCCAGTCAGTTGGCCAGACAGTTGTGCTCCAGATTTCTTGGCACAATCTAGTGAGCCCATCCAGGGAAGCATCTGTTTGTTGAAATATGTCAAATGATATATTATAGTTTATTTCTCTATTCAATTAGGAAAGTTTAATTTGTGGCTAGTACAAATAAAGCTGCTATGAACATTCAGGGACAAGTCTTTGTGTGAACATGCTTTCTTTTCTCTAAAAATTGAATAAGTGGATCAAATGGTAGGATATATTTAATTTTTTAAAGAATTGTCAAACTATTTTTCAAAGTGGCTATACAATTTTACATACCCAATAGCCGTTCATGGAGTTCCAGCTCCCTCACATCTTCACACACTTGTATGCTTCTTCCCTTATTACGATATTTTGGGATGTGCGAGGAGCTAGAGTCAGAAAATCAAAAGGGCTGAACTCATTCAGCATTTCTTAAGCTCAAGGAACTGAAGAACAAATTCATACCTTGAGTTGCTACAATCAATGATGCTTTAGGCAGAATGTTAAATGATCCAGGAGGTATCAAAAGAAGATGGAAGGAATATACTGAGTCATTGTATCGAAAGAAATTGGCAGATACAGAAGAATTTAATGAAACAGCATTTGAGCCAGAGCCTATGGTGATGGAGGCAGAAGTTCAAGCTGCTTTGAAGGAAATAGCAAAAAATAAGGCCCCCGGAATAGATGGTATACCAATTGACATATTTCAGCTAACAGATGCTGCCGTGGATGTGCTCACCAAGTTGTGCCAAGAAATCTGGAGAACAGCCACTTGGCCAACTGACTGGAAGAGATCTATATTTGTTCCCATCCCAAAAAAGGGCGACCCAACTGAGTGTGGAAACTACAGAACAATCTCTTTGATTTCACATGCAAGCAAGGTTCTGCTGAAGATTATCCAAAAACGACTGGAACAACACATCAGCAGAGAACTGCCAGAAGTCCAGGCTGGGTTTAGAAGGGGTCGTGGTACTAGGCATATTGTAGCTGATGTTAGATGGATCTTAGCTGAAAGTAGAGAATACCAGAAGAATGTCTATCTGTGTTTCATTGATTATGCAAAGGCATTTGACTGTGTGGATCATAACAAACTGTGGCTGACTCTGAGAAGAATGGGAATCCCAGAACATTTAATCATGCTAATGCGAAACCTATACTTGGACCAAGAGGCAGTCATCAGAACAGAACAGGGCAACACTGCATGGTTCAAAATTGCGAAGGGTATACACCAGGGATGTGTCCTGTCCCCATACCTTTTCAACCTGTATGCAGAGCAGATTATCCGAGAGGCTGGGCTCTGTGAGGAGAAGCGTGGAGTTAGGATTGGTGGACGATCTATCAACAATCTGCGTTATGCAGATGACAAAACATTGCTCGCTGAAACTGAGGAGGACCTCATGCACTTACTGCAGAGGGTCAAGGACTGCAGCCTTCAATATGGACTGAGGCTCAATGTCAAGAAGACAAAAATTCTCACCACTGGACCAATCAGTAGCATCAGGATCAATGGTGAAGAGATTGAGATTGTTCACAGCTTCAGTTTGCTCAGCTCCACAGTCAACACTCTTGGCACCAGTAGCCAGGAAATAAAAAAACATATTGCGATGGGAAAGTCTGCGGTTAGGGACCTCTCTAAAGTACTCAAGAGCAGCGGTGTCTCTCTGGAGACTAAGGTGCGCCTGATACAGGCCATGGTTTTTGCAATCACTTGTTATGCATCAGAGAGTTGGACAATGACTACGGAGGATAGAAGGAGAATTGACACCTTTGAGCTGTGGTGCTGGAGAAGAGTATTGAATGTACCATGGACTGCCAAGAAAACAAACAGATTCATCGTAGAGAGGGTTAAACCAGGCTGCTCCTTGGAGGCAAGGATTCTGGAGCTTCGTCTGACATACTTTGGACATGTTTTAAGGAGAGACAGGTCTTTAGAGAGGGACATCATGCTGGGCAGAGTGGAGGGACAGCGCAGGAGGAGAAGACCCTCTATGAGGTGGACTGATTCAGTGACTGGGGTAATCGGGATGGGTGTGTCAGAGGCAATGAGATTGTCACAGGATAGAGCAGGGTTTAGGGCTGTTGTACATAGGGTCGCTACGAGTCGCAAATGACCCGACGGCACATAACAACAACAACAACAACAACAACAACAACAACATTTATATATCTCTGAAAAACAAGTTCTTTATGAGATAGATACGTACTTTATATTTTCTTCTAATTTATGCCTTTTAATTCTCCTATATTTTGAAGAGTGGATTTTAACTTCAATGAAGTCTAATTCATTAATTTTTTACAATCCCAAGGACATCACCATAATCAGAGGCAACATATAACTTTAAAATCTCTCTTTCTCTTACACACACACAGAGAGAGAGAAAGAGAGGATAAGTTAGCACCAACAAAGGACCTAAATATTCAACTCATTGCTGTGAAATCAGAAGAGACTCACAGCTCACCTGGTAACAGTTTTCTGAGGCTGTGCGCACAGATAGATTACGCAGGCATCACCTTTGGTTTATAAGCCTAATTCCCTAAGAACTATGCCACCAGAGCTCTCCAAAAGGATTTGTTAAATGCTTTCAATAGATTGGTTAAAGGTTCCAGGAAAGCACAGACTAAACTCTAGAAGAATTAAAGGGAAACAAAACAAAACAAAACACAACCTAGTACAAATTGACAAAGTAAATAAAAAATTAGAAGCCACACAAAAGCAGTAAACTGAAAGTCAGAAGATTAAAACCAAAATTTCAGAAATAGGTAGCACACTGGCAGGCTAAGAGACAGAAATAAAGCACTGAGACAGAATTATTGAAAGCAGACAAACCTCTCAATACTAATCTGTTAGAAAATCATCAAGATAAATCATAATCAGTCTGTCCAAAATTAAAGACAGAATATGGAATGTAGCTCAGGAAAAATGTTAACTACAAAGGAGAACCAATAAAACTACACTATAATTTCTCAGCAGAAACTATGCAAGCAATAAGGCAATTGGCCAAAATACATACAATGTGGTAGGCATGGGGAATTATCAGCCAAAAATTTCATGTTGTTGTATGCTGTTGAGTCAGAACTGACCCAAAGCTGACCTTCCAGCAGGTTTTTACATGGAAGGAGATTGCCCATCCTTCTCTTATGGAGCTGCTGGCAGATTCGAACTGTGTGCCTTTGGGATTGTAGTGCAGCTTCTTATCACTAGACCATCAGAGCTCCCCAAAAATTATATACTCAATTATCACTCAAATATGATGATGAATTTAGGACATTTCCGGAAAAACTGAAATCAGATAAGTTTGCAAAAACCAAATTAACTGTATAAGAAATATGAAAAGGATTTCTTTGGACAGAAACCAAATAACAGCACACAACAACCTGAAATAAAATGTATGACAGTCCTATTCAGAAAACAATCCCAGACATAGAAATACACAAGTAAAATAACCTCACAAGATTAAAAATAGGGAAATAAAGGCATGAGTTCAAAATGAGGACAACTACAAAGCAACTCTCAGCATAAAAGAGGCACTAAAAAATGTAGTTACAGAACATCTAGATGGAGAGAAAATGAATTTCAAAATAGAGGGACTTGGAAATAAAACAGTAACTTAACAAGGTAATCTCAAAGAAAATTAGTAAGCCTTCTCATCAAAATAAAAAAGAACGTAAACTGAGTAAACACTAAAATAGTAAAGAAGAAAATTATATGAAAAGTCATAAAAAAGAAATTATGCACTTAAAAGTAGATGGAACAAAGAAATCAGCAACACCATAAAAAAACACAGAAAATGATAGCAACAAAACCACAAGTGGTGATGAATAAACTGAATGTGAATAGATTAAAGGCATAGGTCAAGAGAAAAAGAGAAGTGGAATAGATATGAAAATATGACCCCTCAATATGTTATCTACACGAGACACACTTCCAACACAAGCACAATAACAGGTTAAAAAACATCAAATGGTTAAAAAACATCAAATGGTGAAAAAAGGTTTAAAGCTAACAGCAATCAAAAAGAGTAGGAGTGGAGCGGGGCGAGGTGGCAGGCGCCATGTGGCACAGCCTCGGACTATAGCCCTGTCAACGTGTTATGACGTTGTCTTGCACCAAACTGGCTGCTGGGATTCCCGACAGTAAAGTGAAATACTCAGGACTCTCCACAGACGATGGCTACATTGACTGTCAGTTGAAGAAAAGCCCACCTGAGATCCCTTACAAAGCAAAGCCATTGCACTTGCCACCATGCTGGTTTTGATCTGCGTCTTTCTCATCATCATCAGCTCCCTCCTGCTGGCAGCCTACATCAGCAAAGGGAGGGCAAACCAGGCCATTCCTGTCCTGATCATCGACATCCTGGTGTTTCTGCCAGGATTCTACTACCGGCACATCGCCTACTATGCATCCAAAGGTTACCGGGGCTACTCCTATGACAACATTCCAGACTTATGACTAGCACCCACTGTGGTTCAGAGGCGAAGCAGAACAGATGGGACCCAGTACAGTTTAAGACACTGGGCAGAAGCTGAACCTAAGGGCTAAGGAGTTCTGTAGTCCGAAGATATTTAGCAAGATTGAGGCGAGATTTTATGGGTCTATCCCAAAACTGTTAACTGAGCTTCCAAGTAACTAATTAGGACACACTTTATTATTTACCTTCTGGCTTTGGCAAACCTTCTGACAAGTTTTCCACAGGAATCTATACCATGGAAGAATAGTAATGTTAATTGTGTAAGGAGACATGGAAGGTATTCTGCAATACCTTCTCTCAGTGTCAGTTTGTTCTGTGGCAAATGGAAAAATGTACATTTGTTTGTTTTTTAAAGGGGGAACAAAAGATAATCTTGTGAGATATTACATTGGTAAAAATCAAACAATGTCACCACATCTGTTTACTCCTCTCTTCACTCACACACTTATTGAGAACAACGAGATTTTTCTAACCCCAGAGCAGATTTTCAGAATGTAAACATGTACTGTATTCACTACTCATTCAGTTCCGATGTGCTTTCCATAAGATGGATCAGCCGACACTTTGCATTGTACTGTTCTCTATAGCTCATGATGTTCTGTGTAGCCTCTGAGGATGGGGCTTTTGACTGTTTCCTGATGGAGAATACAAGCAAGTGAGCTCCTTGCGTTCTCCACTCTCATTGTTAGCCTCTGTATTCCTGCTGTTGTGCTGAAGATCAAGACTGAATCACTAGAAAACCAGGCAACTTAGTTTGATTTTGTTTTCTAGCTTACAAAAGCACTTAAAGAGGAGGTGGGGAAATTTAAAAAAGCAATTAAAATGCGAAAATGCAAGTCTCAGTCTTAAAAATAAAGAGTAGGAGTGGCGATATTAATTTCCTGTAACATAAGTGATGAAGAATGGTATTACATAATGAAGAATCAACAAAGACTTAACAATAATTAGTATCTATGCATTCAGTAACAGAGCTCTAAGATACATAAATCAAACTTTCATAGTTTTGAAAACAGAAATACCAACCTCCACACCTTAAATGACATACAGAAGAAACAGAAAGTAACTCAAAAACGACAAAGGAGAACTAAACAATATAATTAGCCAATGTGACCTAATACAGAACATTCTACTAACAAAAACACAATACACATTCATCTGCAATGCACATAAACATTCTCCAGAATAGATTATATGTTAGGTCATAAATCAAGTCTCAGTAAATTTTGAAGTATCAGAAAGTACTACAAAATATCTTTTCAGAACACAAATCTATAAAAGTAGAAAGCAATAACAGAAAGATCAATGGAAACTAATTTACACCTTGCTTAAAAATGAATGGCTAATTAAGAAATAAAACATAAAACTGAAGTTTCTTCAAACAAATGAAAATGAAAACACAAAATACCAAAATACTTGGGACACAGAAGAAAGAGTACTCAAAGAACAATTTATAGCATAAATACACACATCAAAAAAGAATTAAAAGGGGAGCTCTGGTGGCCTAGTGGTAAGGAGCTGCAACTACAATCCCAGAGGCGCATGGTTCAAATCCACCAGATGCTCTGCCGGGGAAGGAGGGACAATCTCCTCCTGTACCAGTCAAATCTGATTTGACGGTACACGCACAGAAAAA
>NW_006400064.1:1589187-1594619 GCF_000299155.1 Elephantulus edwardii | reverse complement strand
ACCATAACTACTGACATCCAAGCAGATATACGCACACCCATGTTTATCGCGGCTTTGTTCACAATAGCAAGGAGCTGGAAACAACCTAAGTGCCCATCGACAAACAAATGGATAGAGAAGCTATGGTATATTCACACAATGGAATACTATGTTGCATTGAAAAACAAGGAACTCATGCAATATTATTCAAAATGGGTGACCCTGGAGGACATTACGCTGAGTGAAGTATCTTAGTCACAAAAGGACAAATACTGATGGTTGCCACTGTTGTAAAACAGGACTGACATCGGGGTTGGGGGTAGACTGCAAAAGATGGGATAAATAATGTATACTGCATTTAAACAAATGAGGGAGAAAACTGTTTAAAAGGGATATGTGATTAGGTATTTTTGTCATGACAGGTATCCAGAACGAAGGCTGCATAGTGGAGTGGACCTGGGGGGAGGCATTGTAAAACAATGAAAGAATTTTTCTTTTACTTTTCAAAGAGAAGAGTGTACTGACGGGGGAGGGGTGGGCAGGGAGAAATGTGCAACAATGAAGAATGGAAATCCAAAGTCTCTGTAAATTTTCATTGAAATTAACAATAAATTTTTTAAAAAAAGAATTAAAATCAATGTCTTAGTATATAACATTTACAACAATTATAGTTAAAAAATATATAAAATATCCAAAAAACCAAACCAAACCTACAATCTCCAGAAGAAAGGAAAAAAATTATGATTATAACATAAATAATGAAATAAAAATATAATCAACAAGACTAGAAATTGGTTCTTTGAAAGGATTAATAAAGCTGATCAGCCACTGGCAAATCCAACAGCTGAAAAGAAGATACAAATAGCATGAACAAGAAATGAGATCTCAAGACTATTACTCTTAGTCACCCTTTGAACCTAGAACAAAACTTACCCCTGGGTCCATTTTCAGCCAAACAACTGGTCTAATAAATAAATATTAACATCAGAGAGGCATTTTACTCCTTACACTAACCAACCATGTAAGATCAATTGAACAACACTTGTCGAAGAATAAAGCTTAGAAGGCAGAAAGGGACAGGACAGAACAATCAATGGAAACAGCAGTCACGGAGAGGAAGTGGGAATGTGGTTGTTTACATTGTAGGTACTGTAATTAATCACAGTAAAAAACACAGTAAATGTCATACTTTACAAAGAATACAAAGTTATTTTTTAAAAATCCTTATAGAAAAAATTTGAGAGAAGACAATTCCAACAGCAAAGTCATCACTAGTTTCTATATTGTTCTAAGCAAACCATTAATGTGGCAAGATTTAGACTAGGTCCTCCTTTAAATTCAACAAAGCTTTTATCACAAGAATTGACCTCTTTCTTACCCCTTTTTATGGAAGTCTTCCAACCTGGTCATTCATAGTTTTGCCAATTTCTAAAAAAAGATAAGTTTCTAAACTGTCAAACAAAATTTTAAAAAGAAATAAAATCAGGGGAGCTCTGGTGGCCTAGTGGCAAGAAGCTGCAACTACAATCCCAGAGGTGCACGGTTCGAATCCACCAGATGCTCTGCCGGGGAAGGAGGGGCAATCTCCTCCTGTACCAGTCAGATCTGATTTGACGGTACACGCACACAAAAATAAAAGAAATAAAATCAGTATCTACATACTGGTACTAATACCTGGACACTCAATTTACCTTGGTTCTGTAACTTGAATTCTCAAATCATTTCAGAGAGAACTGGGGCAGGGAAATAGGGTAGTCCCAAGAACCAGATAAGTCAAATGCAGAATCCAAGATCAAACAAAAACTATTCAGCTTTGTCAGAGTCCCTACTTACTCCACAAAGGTCCATCTCCAGAAGATCCTTCCCACACAGAGGGACAGGGCTATGATCAGAGTCCAGCTAATCCACACACATTGGACCAAGGATGATCAATCAGATCAGATCATAGGAGACTGATTAAATTAGAAGGTCCTGGATAAAGTAAGAGAAAGAAGTCAAACAAAACTTGAAATTATTAAAAAGATCAGCCTTATTCATGGACGAGACTGGTAGAACTTATAAGACAATGGCCTGTACCCCTGCTGTAAAACGGGACTGACATCGAGGTTGGGAGGAGACTGAGAAAGAGGGAATAAATAATGCATACGCATGGAAACAGATGAGGGAGAGAACTGGTTAAAAGCAGGAGTCCAGAATGAAGGTTGCATAGTGGAGTGGACTCGGGGCAGGGTGGGCATTTGTATAACAATGAAAAATTTTTTTATTTTTTAAAGATAAGAGTGAGCTGGGGGGAAGGGGTGGGCAGGGAGAAAAAAATGCAACAAGGAATGAATGGAAATTGAAAGTCTCTATAAACATTCATTAAAATTAACAATTAAAAAAATTTTAAAAAACCACAAAGCAAAATGGATGACCCTGGAAGACATTATACTGAGTGAAATATCTCAGTCACAAAAGGACAAACACTGCATAGTGCCACTGTTGTAAACTGGGACTAACATTGGGGTTGAGGGGAAACTGAGAAAGAGAGGACAAATAATGTATACTGCATTGAAACAGATGTGGGAGAGAATTGTTTAAAAGCGATATATGATTGTTGTTGTCATTATGTGCCATCGAGTCCTTGCAACTCATAGCGACCCTATATACAACAGCCCTAAACTCTGCTCTGTCCTGTGCCAATTGTACTGTCTCCGACACACCTATCCGATTACCCCAGTCACTGAATCAAGCCACCTCACAGAAGGCCCTCCCCTCCTGCGCTGTCCCTCCAACCCTATCAAGCATGATGTCCCTCTCCAAGTACTGGTCCCTCCTTACAACATGTCCAAAGTATGTTAGACAGAGCCTCAGAATCCTTGCCTCCAAGGAGCAGCCCAGTTTTAACCCTTTCCAAGACGAATCTGTTTGTTTTCCTAGCAGTCCATGGTCCCCTCAATACTCTTCTCCTGCACCACAGCGAAAAGGCATCAATTCTCCGTCTATCCTCCTTAGTCACTGTCTAACTCTCTGATGAATAACAAGTGATAGCAAAGACCATGGCCTGTATCAAATGCACCTTAGTCTCCAGAGAGACACCACTGCTTTTCAGTACTTTGGAGAGGTCCCTAACAGCACACTTTCCCATGGCAATACGTCTTTTAATTTCCTGGCTACTGGTGCCAAGAATGTTGACTGTGGAGCCAAGCAAACTAAAGCTGTGAACAATCTCAATCTCTTCACCATCCATCCTGATGCTGCCAATTGGCCCAGTGGTGAGAATCTTTGTCTTCTTGACATTGATCCTCAATCCGTATTAGAGGCTGGAGTCCTTGACCCTCTGCAGCAAGCGCTTCAGGTCCTCCTCAGTTTCAGTAAGCAGGGTTCTGTCATCTGCATAATGCAGATTGCTGATGAATCTTCCACCAATCCTGACACCAAACTTCTCCTCATAGAGCCCAGCCTCCCAGATAATCTATTCTGCATACAGGTTGAAAAGGTATGGAGACAGGACACATCCCTGGCATATGCCCTTCTCAATTTTGTTTTTTGGGGTTTTTTTTCCCTTCTCAATTTTGAACCATGCAGTTTCCTTGCTCTGTTCTGACCACTGCCTCTTGGCCCAAGTATAGGTTTCGCATTAGCACTATCAAGTATTCTGGGATTCCCATTCTTTTCAGAGTCACCCACAGTTTGTTATGATCCACACAAACGCCTTTGCATAATCAATGAAACACAGCTATACATTTCTCTGGTATATCATGTTTTCAGCTAAGATCCATCTAATATTAGCTGCAATATCCCTAGTACCACGACCCCTTCTAAACCCAGCCTGGACTTTTGGCAGTTCTCTGCTGATGTGTGGTTCCAGTCGTTTTTTGATAATCTTCAGTAGAATCTTGCTTGCATGTGAAATCAATGATATTGTTCTATAGTTTCCATACTCTGTTGGATCACCCTTCTTTGGGATGGGAACAAACACAGATCTCTTCCAGTCAGCTGGCCAAGTGGTTTTTCTCCAGATTTCTTGGTACAAACTTGGTCAGCACATCCAGGGCAGCGTCTGTTAGCTGAAATATGTCAATTGGTATTATCATGACAGGAGTCCAGAATGAAGTCTGCATAGTGGAGTGCACTTGAGGGGAGGGACTGTGTAACAAAGAAAGAATTTTTCTTTTATTTCTCAAAGAGAAGAGCGAATTGGGGGGGGGGGTGGGCAAGAAGAAAAATGCAATAATGAATGAATGGGGGGGAATGTATCGATGATTTAATGAAAAACCAATATGCTTTGTAAACTTTCACTCAAATAATAATAAAAAAGTCTCTTAAAAAAATAAAAAAGAATGGCCTGTAGTTAAATTTTCATCCAACATTAACACTATGGAAGTACACACACCTTAGATCAACAATTCAAGCTCAAAGAGCATCATGTGCCCAAGAACAAAGTTCAGTAGCAAGGAAGGATTAGGAAAGGAGAAGGAATGGAATTAGAAAGCAAAGGAAGGGAGCAGATGAGTGATATGACATTGTGGGGACTGCAACCAATGACATGAAATTAAAAGTGTATGAACTGTTAAATGTAAAACTGATCTGCTCTGTACACCATCACCCAATTCACAACAAATCATTTTATAAAATGGAAAATTTTAACTTCATCAACACACATCCAAAAAATAATTAATTAGCTACTAAGATTAGCAACCCAGTGAAAACTAGAGGAAGCTAGGTTTTTAAGATTTCAAAGATCTAATAAACAAGATAGAAAAGTTAGATTGAAACCATCAAAGCTAGGAAGTGTCATCTCACATTCTAATTCTAATAGTGTGTGCATGCGCAAATAAAAAAACTAGAAAAAAAGAAATTCCCTACCACACAGCATGGGAGAGAAAAACATGTACAAAGTCAACCTTACTGTGTTAGATTCAACTACCTATAGATCTCTCGCTTAATGTACCTTAAAAGTAGAAATTTAAATCCTCAGTTATAACTAATTTTGTACTTCATTGCTACAAAAAGGGGTCTTTTGTAGGTATCATAAACATTTATCGACTAAAATTCCATTTTTTTAATGGAGTATGGTCTATGTGGAATAGTTCCTGGGTGCAACATGTGGAGGAGTTCCTAGTGCAACAGGTTAATGCAAACTGAAAGGCTGGTGACTGAAGCTCACCAAGAGGAGTCTCGGAAGAAAGGCTAATCTACTTCCAAAAAGTTAAGCACTGCAATCTATGGAGCCCAATGACTCTAACACATAAGGTGTTGAAATGAGTTTGAGTTACACAGCAACACATTTTTTTCCTAAATCTATATGGACTGTGTTTTGTTGATTATGCAAAGGCGTTTGACTGTGTGAACCATAATAAACTGTGGCTGACTCTGAGAAGAATGGGAATACCAGAACACTTGATAGTGCTAATGCGAAACCTATACTTGGACCAAGAGGCAGTCATCAGAACAGAGCAAGGAAACACTGC
>NW_006400064.1:1579584-1588793 GCF_000299155.1 Elephantulus edwardii | reverse complement strand
TCTGATACAGGCCATGGTCTTTGCAATCACTTGTTATGCATCAGAGAGTTGGACAATGACTAGGGAGGATAGAAGGAAAATTGATGCCTTTGAGCTGTTGTGTTGGAGAAGAGTACTGAATAGGCCCATGGACTGCTAGGAAAACAGATTCATACTGGAAAGGGTTAAAACTGGGCTGCTCCTTGGAGGCACAGATTCTGAGGCTCTGTCTAACATACTTTGGACATGTTGTAAGGAGGGACCTGTCCTTGGAGACGGAAATCATGCTTGGTAGGGTGGAGGGACAGCGCAGGAGGGGAGGGCCCTCTATGAGGTGGATTGATTCAATGACTGGGGTAATTGAGATGGGTGTGTCCGAGACAGTGCGACTGGCAAAGGACAGAGCAGAGTTTAGGGCTGTTGTATATAGGGTCGCTATGAGTTGCAAGCGACTCGATGGCACATAACACAACAACAACATATGGACTCAACAATAAACATGAGAAATAAAGAGGCTAAATTCTTTGTTCCAATCCAATTATCTACTGGGCAAACAGTATAGAGTAGCAGTTCACAGCAGTATCTTTCTTGTTCATCACTGCAGTCTTAATACCTAGCAGTATGTGATACAAAGCAGTATTCATATATTTAAGTATCACTGGTGTGGGAAACATTATTTTTTTGCCAATATCTTCAAGTAAACAGCATCAAGATGTTTCATCTTCTGGGGTCTGGTTCCTCATCTGTTGTTATGAGGTGCCATCAAGTAAACTACTACTCAGAGTAATCCTTTAAAACTAGACCTGAACCTTGCCCTATTCCATGTACCATCTTCATGATCACTGCCATGTTCAAGCCCATTGTTAAAGTGACTGTGTCAATCTCTCTTACTGTGTCAATCTCTCTCACTGTGTCAATCTCTCTCACATCTTCTCTTTGTCTGGCTCTCTACTTTTCCCAGTATGATGTCTTTTTCAAATGACTGGCCCCTCCTGATAATATGCCCAAAGTATGTGAGATCCTTGTCTCTAAGGACCACTTTAATTGCACTTTCTCCAAGAGAGATTTGTTTGTTGTTTGACAGATCACAAAATGTTCAAAACTCTTTGTTTTCTGGTATTCTGTTTCAGCCAAGATCTACCTGACATCAGCAATGATATATCCCTCATTCTGTTTTTTTTTTTATTTTATTTTTTATTATTTTTTTGTGTACCGTCAAATCGGATCTGACTGGTTCAGGAGGAGACTGCCCCTCCTTCTCCAGTAGAGCATCTGGTAGATTAGAACTGCATACCTCCAGGATTGCAGTGCAGCTTCTTGCCACTAGACCACCAGAGCTCCCTTATATCCCTCATTCTATGGCTTCTTCTGAATCCAGCCTGAATTTCTAGTAGTTGTCTGCTAATGTACTATGTATGTAGCATTTAAAAAAATATTCTTCAGAAAGATTTTACTTGCATGTTATATTGTTTAATAATTTCTGCTCTCTGTCTGATCACTCCTTATTGGAACGGGTACAAACATGGATTATTCCATGTAAGTAAGTTAGTCAAAAAAGGCTTGATAGCTAATATCAGACAAAACCATTTGTAAGTAAAGAATTATCATAAAATGCAAAGATAATATATAGTTATAAAATAATGTATTAAAAAATCAAAATCATAAATATCCATCCATCAAATAACAAAGCCAAAAAGTTTATTGACAGAGTTGAAGACGTTCTCCAATTAAGAGCTATAAACCTCATACTTCATTTTCAGTAAGAGAACATCTGAGTAGCTGTTTAGTGCTTAGTGCTGTCCAATTGACTATGATTTATAACATCAAGAAGACAAAGATTCTCACCACTGGGCCAACTGGCAGCACCATGATGGATGGAGAAGAGATTGAGGTTGTTAAATTACAGCTTGCTCGGCTCCAAAATCAGCTCTTGACATCAGCAGTCACGAAATCAAAAGAATTGTATTAGGTAAATCTGCTCTTAGGGACCTTTCCAAAGTTCTCAGAAGCAATGATGTCAGTCTAGAGACTAATGTGCACCTGATGCAGGCCATGATCTTCACATTACTTGGTATGCATCAGAGAGCTGGACAAGGACTAAAGATGACAAAAAGAAAAATCGATGCCTTTAGGATGTGGTGCTGGAGAAGAGCCTTGAATATACCATGGACCACCAAGAAAACAAATATGTCTGTCTTAGAGACGGTGAAACCAAGTTTCTCCTTGGAGGCTAGGATTTTTTTTTAATTCCTTTTACTGAACATTTACAGAGATTCTGGATTTCCACTCACTCAGTGTTGCATTTTTCTCCCTGCCACCCTCTCTCATTTCCCCCAGTTCACTCCTAAGGCTAGGATTTTGAAGCTCTGTCTCACATACTTTGGGCATGTGGACCAATCCTTGGAAGAATGACATCATAATTAGATGGATGAAGGGACAGTGCAACAGAAGAAGATCCCAGATGAGATGGACTGATACACTAATTAGGGCAATGGGAACAGGTGTGTTGGGAGGCAGAGAGACTGGCTCAGGATAGGGTAGGCTTCAGAGCTGTTGTACATAGGGTCACTATGTCTCACAGGCAACTCAAGGGCACATAACAACATCATGAACAATGGATCTGAACTCTCACTTATTCTGTGTTATCCTCATCATCTGACATACTCACGCCCACCATTACAATCACTGTGTCAATCCATCTTGTTGAGGGTCTTCCTTTCCTTTGACGACCTTCCACTTTTCCAAGCTTAGTATCTTTTACCCAGGGCTGGCCCCTCCTAACATGATCAAAGTATGTCAAGATGAACTTTTACCCAGGATGCACCTTTGGCGTATTTGTTCGTCCTTTTGGCAGTCCATGGGATATTCAACACTCTTCTTTAACACCACAATTCAAAGGCATCAATTCAAGGGAGCTCTGGTGGCCTAATGGCACTGCAATCCCAAAGGAGAACAGTTTGAATCCACCAGATACTCCTCTGGAGAAGGAGGGGCAATCTCCTCTGTGTCAGTTGGATCTGATTTGACAAGAAGAAGAAAGAAAGAAAAAAGGCATTGATTCTTTTTTCTATCATCCTTATTCACTGTCCAACTTTCAGCTGCAGAGTGTATGATGTAACATACCTGTATGCACAAGTGTGTGTACACGCTAATGTACTCACAGAAGACATGGTTACAGATATTTCCCTGATAAACCCAACACCTTGTGAAATAATTTTGAGTTTGAACGCTTAGGACTTTAATCTAATGGGGAAACTCAGTCAAGTGAAATAAAACAGTCCACAAAGTTCACATTCTGAAGCTTAGTGAGTTAAGCACTCTTTGGGATGTTAACCGCTTGTGAGCAGCCATCTAATATACAACTGTTGGTCTCTGCTCACTAGGATTAAAGGAGAAAGAAAGCAAACCACAGTCTCAGAGAAGAAACTAGTCTACTGAGCTAACAGATTATACAAGCCTCATGTCATTAGTCCTGAGATCAGATCAGGGTTACAATAAATGCATCTTGACAGAATAGGAAAACAATATGGAACAGAACCCAGAATCTTAAAATTCCAGACTTACTGGACCAGCTGAGACGAAATGAATCGCTGTTGGCTACTGCCTTGAGTTACAGCTCTTTTGATGTTCAAGGGCAATTGGTTCTAGGACTCTTCCCCACACATAAAGACCAAAATCCATACATGCTCAAGGCCCATACATAAAATGGAATATACTTTAAAAGAGCCTATGAACAACCTTAAATAATCAGAGATCACTAATGATACCTAATACAATGTAAAGGTTACCTAAATACAATTTTCTGTAGTAGTTACATGGTATTAAGTATGAAAGTCTTCATAGCCTACAAGAGAAGCTCCAGCCATTTAATTGTTTTTTTATTCCCCTTAAGGATTTTCACTCTATGATGAAGATGCAGAACTCACAGATAACGAGGGCATGTGTACTATTTAAATCGTAAGCCAAACTCTCCCCTCAGGACATCTTCTAGCAAAATAATAGATCGGCACATAAAATAAAGGATTTCAACCACGAGTATAGTGTTCCATTTTAAAAATCATCTCTACCAGATCATAAGGTCAACAGTTACTCTAAAGCAAAGATGAGACGATTAAAAGGCAGTACAAATAAGAGTACCAGGGAGGAAACTTTCAGAATGAATGAAAATGCTGGGACATGAGAAACAGAACTATAGTCTCAAGACACCTTTGAGGGATGGAACTTGAATACACACACAGACACATACATACAACACCCCCCCCCCCCACATGCAATATAATGAGCTGCCGACTGAAAGGTCAATAATATGAATCCACAATCTACTCTGAGAAAGTTGAGCAGGCATTCCTTGTTAAGATTTACAACTAAACCAACTAAATGGCAGTGGATTTTGGATATATATATATATATAAACAGATCACAGATCTTATTTAAAAATACATACATATTTATGTGTGTATATTTTATATACATGTGTGGATTCGAAATACCAAAGGTGCCACCTTTGGGTTAGCAGCACAGCTCCCTATGGATTGTACCACCAGAGCTCCATATATATATTGTTTTAGGTGATGCCAATCTATTTATAGATAGACACAGAGAGAGAGAGAGAGAGAGGATACTGTCTATAGCTCTCCATACCTGGGGTGGGGGGTGGGGGCAAAGGGACAGAGTGCACATGAGTATATTTTATTATTTGGCCATTGAGTTGAAATAAACTCAAAGCTGACTCTCCAGTGGGTTTTTTGGGGGAGTTTTACTCCTCCAGTGGGTTTTGCTTCTTTTTCTTTTTCTTTTTTTTTTGTTGTATGGCATCAAAGGAGATCCAACTGGCACCGGAGATTGCCCCTCCTTCTCCAACGGGGCATCTGGTGGATTCGAATCGCACACCTTCGGGATTGCAATGCTGCTTCTTGCCACTAGTCCACCAGAGCTCCCTCCTCCAGTGGGTTTTAAGAGGCTGTAAATCACACAGGAGAAGATTGCCTATCTTTCTCTTGCAAAGCAGCTTGTAGGTTATAACTGCCTGTCTTTGAGTTGGCAGTGAAATTCCTTATCCACTAGATCACCAGCACTTCCTATGGAGATAAGGTACACTTTTCAAAATATTTATAGCAAAATACTATAACTAGTATTTTAATTACCAAATTTTAATTATTAGTATTTACATTACCAAATTTGAAGATGAACATCAGTTGTTAACCTTGAACAATGAAGAAAACCATAACTTTGATTTCCCATGCCTAAGTGATTATGATCAAGAAAAATTATCAGCAATCAGACTAGAATTGAAAATGAGAAAAATAAGCTATTCTGTAACACAATGATTCGGCAAAACAAGTTTTAAAATGCGTGGTAGTCCTTATGGCAACAAACCATATTAGGCCAAAGCACAGCGTCTGCACAAGGATAAGCTCACAAAGGGGAAAAGGATGAATAGAAACCATAAACACAGGTAAGAAGCAGGAGGTTGTTGCTGCTGTCAAGTGCTATCCAGTCTGTTTCAGCTCACTGTGACTCTGTGCACCACAGAACAAAAACTACCAGCTAGTGCCATCCTCTTGGGCTTTGCTCTGCTTAAGCCCATTTTGAAGCCACTGTGCAATCCATCTTACTGAAGTGAAAAAGAATGTTTTTACATTGTGAGTTTTGCAATCAATGTCACAAGTCAAAATGTGTATAAACTGTTGGATGGAAAACCAATCTGCTCCATTTTCACCTATGTCACAATAATTAGTTATAAAAATACAGAAATCAGTAAACTAGACACTTAATGACAGAAAAATAAGAAGACATCCACAAGATGTATAGAAGACATGGACGGCACTCAGCCAGGGACCCAACACTCAGACGCAGACCTGAGGAGGAATTTCAAGCTCTACTTACCTCTTGGCCGAGGCTGGAGATTTGGCCACAATTACAGCATTCCTGTAATCTGGGATCTGTGATAAACAATAGGTCAGAGGTTACTTCCATACCTCTAATGAGGTGCCTGCTGCATGGTAAAAAAAAAAAAGAGTACCTCAAGACTAAAAAAAATGTCATCTTGCCACATTTATGGCTCCCAAAATGTCTTACGGAAGAGGTGAGTTTAAGGCAAAGGTCTCTTTTAGGAAATGAAAAAACTCACACCTAGAAAACAATATTACAAGTTGTAAGCTTCACAGACATCTTTTAAGGTAAAAAGACATAATTGGTGATTCACAAACTCTTCTCCGCTTGTTGCTGTCAAGTCAGAACTGACTCATAGTTGACCCTTTAGCAGGTTTTCAGAGGAAGTCAATCACATGGGAGGAGACTGCCCATCTTTCTCTCTCATAGCAGCTCGGAGATCTGAACCATAAACCACAGGGGAGGAGATGGTCTATCTCTCTCTTACAGTAGCCATGGGTTTGAACCGTATCAGTTGAGCTCCTGAGTCTGTCACTGAAAGAGAGTTCTAGTCTGTGCTGGTTGTTAGCATAACCAGAGAGGAAGGTGATCTTCAAAGAGTTTCTAAACTATTTCAGAACTACCAGGAAGGCACGCATTAAGCTTGATATTTCCAAATCTTTCCTGGCAATATTTCAAAATTATGTTCTTAAAATGTAATCATTTCACTAAAATCATATTGCTTCATTCAAATACATTCCCACTGCTTTTTTGCTCACAAACATACCATATCTGGGGGAAAAAAAAGAACGAACTGGGGAGGAGGGTAGAGAAAATAGTGCAACAATGAAAACCCAAAATCTCTGTAAATGTTCATTAAAATTAATAAAATAATTTAAAAAACATACCATATCCATGCATTTAAAAACCAGATAACTTAGTACACTATATAGATAGCTCTGGTGGCCAAAGAGGTAAAGAGTTGTGCTGTCAACCCAAAGGCAAGCAGTTTAAATCCACCAGCTGCTCTATGGGAAAAATAGGAGCAATCTCCTTCTATAAAAATTCACAGCCCTATCTACAACCAAGAGAAGATAAAACAAATGAATGGGACCTTCTAAGAATCAAATCCCTATGTACATCCAAAAACTTCTCCAACAGGGTAAAAAAAGAAATCACAGACTGGGAAAAAATATTTGGTCATGACATGTCTGATAAGGGAGTTATATCTAGAATATATAAAATACTTGAACATCACAAAAAGATAAAGACAAATAATCCAATTGAAAAATGGGCACAGGATATGAACAGACATTTCACTAAAGAAGACATTCAGATGGCCAACTAACACATGAAGAAATGTTCAAACTCTCTAGCTCTAAGAGATGCAAATCAAAACCACTATGAGATATCATCTCAACCCAGTCAGAACAGCAAAATTTAACGGAACAGCAAGCAACAAATGCTAGTGAGGTTATGGAGAAACTGGAACCCTTATTCACTGTTGGTGGGAGTGTAAAATGGCGCAACCACTGTGGAAGGCGGTATGGCGCTATCTCCAAAAGTTGCAAATAGAGATATCATTTGACCCAGCAAGGCACCACTGGGAATATACCCCAAAGAAACCATAACTGCCACCCAAGCAGATATATGCACACCCATGTTTATCGTGGCTTTGTTCACAATAGCAAGGAGTTGGAAACAACCTAAGTGCCCCTCAACAAATGAATGGATAGAGAAGCTGTGATATATTCACACAATGGAATACTACAACAGAATACTATGCTGCACTGAAAAAAACAAGGAACTCATGCAATAATTCAAAATGGGTGATCCTGGAGGACATTATGCTGAGTGAAATATCTTGGTCACAAAAGGACAAATACTGCATAGTGCCACTGCTGTAAAACATGACTGACATTGGAGTTGGGGGGAGACTCAAAAGATGGAATAAATAATGTATACTGCATTGAAAAAGATGAGGGAGAAAACTGTTTAAAAGGGATATATAATTAGGTATTTTTGTCATAACAGGAGCCCAGAACGAAGGCTGCCTAGTGGAGTGGACCTAGGGGGAGGCATTGTAAAACAATGAAAGAATTTTTCTTTTACTTTTCAAAGAGAAGAGTGTACTGGTGGGGGGGAGGGGAGGGGGGGTGGATAGGGAGAAAAGTGCAACAATGAATGCATGGGAATCCAAAGTCTTTGTAAATTTTCATTGAAATTAGGAATTCAAAAAAAATCACAGCCCTTTAAAACCCAATGGGGAAGCTTACTGGCTTAGAACTCTAGGGTAAGGAGTTGCCCTGTCAGCACAAAGGTATGCAGTTCAAACCCACTAGCTGCTATGAGAAGACCAATGTTGTTGACTGCCTCTGAAAACCTGCTAGAAGGTCAGCTATGAATTGATCCTGGCACGACAGTACACAACAGAATTGGAGGGAGTTCGCACCAACTTGACAGCAATACATCTGGGTTTTGGTTGATCAGGCAGTAAAGGAGTACAATGGTTGAGCACTCAGCTGCTAAACAAAAGGTATGTGGTTCAAACTTACCAGGAGCTCTATGAGGAAAAAGATCTAGTAGTCTGTTCCTGAAAAGCTAGCATCCCAATAGGGAAATTCACCTCTGGTACTCTGTCATAGAGAGTCAATGTGGTTCAGAATCAACTTGATGGTAGTATACAACATCATCATGAGGGGGCAAGGTTGGGAAGACAACTCAAGACAGGATGACCAATCTCCCTAGAAACTACAAATAATATGCCACTGTTTTGACTATTACATTGGCAAAAGTCTTCAATGTTGATAATGTTAAAAATTAGGAAGGAAATAGATCAAGTGCTCTCAGGAATATTGCCAGTATAGTGACAGTCCATCAGACAGCAATTTCACATCAATCAGGGAGGCTCTTTGGAGGCAAGGATGGTCAAGCTTCAACTCATAACATTAAGCATGTTGTTAGGAGGCGCTATTCCCTGGAAAGGGACATCATACTTGGAAATGTGGAGGGACAGTGAAAGACAGAAAGACCTTCAACAAGATGAACTGACACAGTGACTGCAGAAATGGACACAAGGGTGTCAGAAATGATGAGGAAGGCACAGGATAGGACAGGGATCCGATGTGTTGTTCATAGAGTCACTATGAGTCATACTTGACGCAATATCACCTAAAAACAACAACAAAATATTAAAAAAGTGGATTGTTTTCAGTCAAACAATTCTATTATCTAGTCTGTATCTCCTCCTCATAGAGCCCAGCCTCTTGGAAGATCTGTTCTGCATACAGGTTGAAAAGGTATGGGGACAGGACACATCTCTGGCGTATGCCCTCCCCAATTTTGAACCATGCAGTGTT